>NC_016091.4:21881852-21914878 GCF_000004515.6 Glycine max | reverse complement strand
AAAAGAATTCCAAGGACGAGAATTGTTGAAGGATTTTTTGATGGATTAAGTCAAATGACTCCTATGTAGAAGCAAGATGTTTTGATGTTTTGATGATGCCAAAGGATCAAGTGCTTCCAAGTTTTATTCAAGGCAAGAATCCAAGAATCCAAGAAAATCAAGATATATGATCAAGTTGATCTCTAGAATCTTAGGGAGAAGTTTCCAAATTGAAGAAGCAAAAGGTTTGACCAAGGAATTCTATCCTTTCAAATTGAGATTTGCTCTCTGGTAATCGATTACCAGCAGTTTGAAAATGTTTTAATTCAAATTTTTAAAACCTGTAATCGATTACATAAGTCTTGTAATTGATTACCAGAGGGGATTTCCAGAAAATAATTTCCAAGAGACATATCTATTCAAATGTTTTATGAATGGCCATTCAAATGTTTTAAAGAGAGTTTTCATTGCCCAAACAGTTTTATCCTCTCGAAAGATCAAGAGTTTTTCTGAACTGAAATGTCTTATCCTCTCAAACAGATTCCTTGGTCAACCACTTGCTTATTCAATAAGGAATTTTTGATTGATCTTCATTTTACAATCTACCTCTTTTACGAGAGACCTCTTCTTCTCTTCTTCTTATTTCTGAAAAGGGATTAAGAGACCGTGGGTCTCTTGTTGTAGAGGATTCCTGAACACAAGGGAAGGGTTATCCCTGTGTGCATTGTTAATCCGAAAAGAGAGAGTGATAGTTCAATTGGGGAATAGTCTTTGCATCTTAATTCAAACCCCTTTTTTCTTAAGGTAACTGAGGCCATTTGTCCAACATCCTATTCTTGATAACTCACTTCTCTCTAAAAAGACAAAATGAGGTCACATGAACGTCTATATTTTTACTTGAAAACACAGTCAATCAAATGCCTTTTTTTTTTTTTATTTTGAAACTTATTTTTTATTTTGAAACTTATTTGTTTTGAACTTTGCTCGTTGTTTTACGGTACCCCCACCAACGTGCAAGATGAGTAATCTCTGATTGAACGGTCTTGGAAGTCAACACTCAGGAGCGCAGGTTGCTTGAGCAAATAGACCAATGGCTTACACTCACATTCCGGTGGAAGTTGAATAAGCAAAGATGTGTTCGTGAGAGGATGTCCATTTTATCCATATCATTTAACATTGTAACTGTGGTTTATGGCATAAACTTGAAAATCCTGATGAGTCATAACAACAGCTTCCAGAATTGCCCCATGTATGGTGTTGCTTGTCAATGTTAGGATTCAACAAGCGATTCTCCTCAAATTTCAGCTAGCCCGTATCAATTAGACCTTGCACCTTACGCTTCAGAGCCCTACAATGCTCAATGGAACGCCCCAGGGCTTCTCCGTGACAAGCACACGTTGCGTTCGAGTCGTATTCTCGGAGAAATGGAGGTTGATGAACCTTGGCTAGGGTTATGGCTACCATTGAATTATCAAGTAGATATGGGATCAAGTTTAGCATATGACAACGGAATTTGGGGTGAACCCTACAGGCTTTTTGCTGCAAAATTCCTTTTTGTTGGTGTTTTTTTTTTGGTTTGTGCTAAAGGTGGTCTTCGTCATTGGAAGTGCGGTAGACAGGCTTTGTGGTTGATTTAGGGATGGCCTTTGTGGATAACTGGGTGGTGGGTAAGGAGGTTTGTTATTGGCTGAGTAATGACATTTTTGGGTTGGTGGGAAACTTGGCCGTATAGGAATAGCAGTCACAGCATGGGTTTCTCCCTCTTTCTCACCCTCTTCATTTGCCTCAGTTTTCTCATTCGTCCTAGTAGGATGATCAAATTTGCCTCTTTTCGGACCCACATCGATCCTTTCACTGGCGAAGACCAAATCCGCAAAGCTTTTGAGGGTGCGTAGCCCACCATCTTTTCATAGTAGAGTACTGATAATGTGTCTACCATCACGATTATCGTCTCCCTTTTTGCACATGTTCTGTAGTTGCATCCTATCCGGAACCATATCAAAATTGTACTGATATTGCCTAACAAAGGCAACCATTAGGTCCTTCCAAGAATAGACTTGCATCCTATCCGGAACCATATCAAAATTGTACTGATATTGCCTAACAAAGGCAACCATTAGGTCCTTCCAAGAATAGACTCGGGAAGGTTCCAAGTTAGTGTACCAGGTAACAGCTACCCTAGTAAGACTTTCATGGAAGGAATGTATCAGCAATTCCTCATCTTTTGCGTATTCCCCCATCTTCTGACAATACATCTTTAGATGGTTCTTGGGACAAGTAGTCCCCTTGTACTTGTCAAAGTCCAGCACCTTGAACTTGGGAGGGGTGATGATATTGGGTACTAGGAACAACTCTTTTAGGTTAGCAAAGGCATAGTCTTCACCTCCTTCAATGGCCCTGAGCCTTTCCTCTAGATGATCCAACTTTCCCATTCCTGCCATAGTCATGAGGGTTTTTAACCGCTGTGGAACATGAGGGTTGTGGTTGTGGATGATATTGAGGGCCCTCCAAAGTGTTTTGCAGGGGTATACCACCAACTGCTTGCCCTTCCGTGGCATATCCGAGGCAAGGCTCGAAGTCGGCTAGATTGTGGTGGGGAATTTCATGTGTCCCCCCCACGGTTTAAGAGACATGTGCATGATCAGATTGAGGTTGTTGGCTCTTAATGAGTATGGAAGTGGAGTTATTGACATCCTCATTGGGAATGTACGCCACATTGGGTGGTGTATAGTTTGGGAGGCAAGCCATATGGCGGGAAGGCGTGCTTGTTTTGAATTTGCACATCATGGGGTCATCCGTACTTCCCAAATCTTTGCCTACCATATTTGAGGTTGGATGATTCATTTGCTTGAGGCCAGATGGGAGCATCGGGTTCACCTTAGCAATAGCGCTATTAGCGGCAACTATAACCGCATTGGCTTCCATTATCTTCTTCATGCTTATTATGGCCTCCATCATTGTGGCCATTTGCCCTTTCATGGCCTCCATGTCGGCCTTCATCTGCTCTTGCACCTTCTCTACTTCACCCATTACTCTAGCTCTAGCACGGGTTTGGTAGGGGCGCCGTAAAGCGTGTTTTTTTTTTTTTTTTGTTAATAACGATTAAGTTCATTTTATTTTATTTTATTTTATTTTTCAAGGAAAGAATGCAATGAGCAATGCAACCAATGAAAAGCATGGATGTATGCGAATGATGTACAGTTGAAGTATTGCGAATTTTTATGCAGGATATGGGGTTGAATCAATTTAGATTTTCAACATGATCCATGACATCTTTGTCAAGGTGAAACTGGAAGTAACAAGGACATCAACAATCCTAACTATGTTTGGCAGTAGACGAAGCAGTGATGTGACTCGATTCATCTTTTGCCCCAATTTTGCAAGACGGTTACTTCCATATTTCAACTTGACTTGATGAACCTTTTTGTAAAAGCATGAGCTTGGTTCAACCTCGTATCCCAGGGAATGGAAATTCTGATTGCCAATACTTCAACAACATTTCATAGGGATGAAAGACTCGAGAATACGCATGCTATGCATGGAAAATGTAATTATGAGATTGAGATGCCCGAAGAAACATCCTTTCTTAGTTAAACATGCATCAGGTACCATGTTCAATCATTTTGTTTTTAAGTGAAATGGGTTTATGATCCCAACATGGTTGGCTCATGGTACGGAATATATGCAACTAAGAATTCTGCGTGAATTTTCGTAATTCCCTTTTTTTTGTTTTTGTTTTGTAGAGGAAAATACAAGGATCATGTATGAGCAAACAAAAAGTATGTTGAACGCATATGATGATGCAATGACTCATGCAAAATGGGAATGTGATAACGGACAAATGCAGGAACGATATGTTCATTATGATGCTGAAGAGATGTTTATGCGGTGCATGATATGAATGCATTTTACGGACACGAGAGCCCGGAAAATTATCTCTTCTTACTCGCGCATTTGGGGGCGCAGTGCCCCATATGTACAATTAAGAAGGTGATATGGACCTTCCGGCTTCCCGTGACAAAGGACGAGACCAACATGCAATGCATGCTAGAGATAAAATGCGGGAGCGACTTGATTCGCACTGATTTTTGGAGTAAAAACGTTGGATAAACTCATCTTATTCAAAAAGTTATAACTAGTCAAGATCTGAGCGACAATACAAACTTCCTAGCGGTTTCCAATCATATGGTCCATTAAGTCTATCATATGCTGACAATAGCTGAGAAGTCCGTGGATCTCCTCGGAGGCGGAGTAGGTGTCCGCCACTGCTTTGGCCTTGGCTAGCAATCGGGGAAGTTCTTGACTCCTGTTCAAAGTAAGAGCAAATCAGTCCGTCCACATTGTTGCCTCTTGGTGCAATGAATCAATTACCCTTTCCCTTGCTTCCCTTTCTGCTGATATCTTGGCGTACTCATCCTCTAGCCTTTGCTCGTGAGTCGCCGCTAGATTTAGCTTCTCTTTGCACTCATCGATGATGGCCCACATATTCCCTTCAGTCTCACTTTAACTGTTAGGACAAATTTCTTTTCGACCTAAGGCAAGCCTTTAGCTCGTCCTTCCAGATCATGCCTATGACCCGTGATGATTCCTTTCACCTCTTCGGAGCTTGAGCTCACTATTGCTGCCCTATAAAGCCCCTCAAAACTTGTTTTGGTCGTGTTCTTCCTTTTGGGCCTTCTTGGTTTCTCATTCCAAGGCTTCATCGGTGGCCATATTGACGTCCCTTAGTTCATCATACTCTCTTCAGACTTTGATGGCTATGGACTTGAACTTCTCTTTGACTACCCGGGCTCTTTCAAGCTTTGCCTTTAGGGCTTGTACCTCATCACTTTCTTCCGAAGCTTTAACTTCATTGTCTCTCACAGTCTTTAGATTTGGGAGCCAATCCAATCCTTGTGTCCGGACTCTCAGCCACTTATGATAGCCGCCGATGATCCCATTACTGCTTCCCCTAAGCTCTCTGTCCTTTCTTCACGCCGCATCCCATGCCTTGCGAACTCCTTGGAGTAACCTCGCGTTGTGGTCACTGAAACCCCGTGCGATGAAAGGCGTGATGCTTTCGTCTGATGGCACTCCTCTCATGGGACATCCTTCGCATGAAGATAGAATCCAGATTCTTCCTTCCTTCTAGTGAGGGAACCAATTAACAGACGTCCCTCCATGCTAGCCAAGAGTTGGTCCCAATTCGCCTTTCCTTTTTCGACGCACGAGCAGAGACCTTGTAGCGGATAGACGGGCCTACCTTCTTAGAGAAAAAGGTGTGAAACCAGCCACACATAGAGAGCCAGTGCACAACAAACAATTCTTGCGCTGCTCTTTTCACATCCCCGGTCGAACGTGTCATACATGGCCAAAATGGCGACGACCGGGCTTTCCTTGCCATGATGAAAGGCAAGGAAAGCGTCAATCGCTGCTAGGTCCACTAACCCTTCCATATTCGGAAAGAGGACAACTCCAAAGATCAAAAGCGCCAAGATGTCAATAAAAGAGAGCCCATTCGCCTTGATTTGCCAAGGCCTTTGCCCTTTCCTCCAAACACTTCCTTGGTACTCCGACTACCCCATTCCTGTTTTGCTTTACACGGTCCAACTCTTGTTCTGAGATTTTCACTACCTTGGCAGCTCTTGTCGTGGAGGGATAGAACCCAGAGAAAAGATATGGCTTCCTTCCTCCCAGTGGGCATCCCAGGATTTCTTCAAACTCTTTCACAGTCGGCACTAGCTGGAAGTCCTCAAATGTGAAGCACCTTAGGGGTTGGTCATAATACTGGGAAAGGGATGCAATCGGTTCCATGGAGACTTCTACCCTAGCTAGGTCCCAAATCTTACCATAGGCTTTGCGAAAGGCTTGCCGTTGAAGTTGACCCATTAATTCCCCCAACTCTCGTAAACTAGTGACATCTAAGCTCTTGATTTTGACTTGATAGAACCTCTTTTTAAGCGAAGGCTTTTGACTTGATCCCATGTTTTACTAAAGTGAAATAAAATCTAGTGCGAAACAAAACTCCTACATCTATCATGGGTGGAATGGATGAATGCATGAAGAAATGCATATGACACAGATGCAATTTACGAATACGGGAGCCCGAGAAATTGTTTCCTTCTTGGATACAACGTTTGGGCAGCATGGCACCCAACGTATGTTTTTTAAGAAGGCGACACGGACCCTCCGTCGGTTTGCTAAAGTGAGGGGATCAAAGACGAAACCCACGCATGATGCATATGCGAAAGGCACAACACGGGGATGTACATAGTACGACAATATTCACAAACAAATATAAGCAAAAGGGTATATGATACTTATGCATGGCAGTGTGAAAAATGGCACGCAGCGTGTTTGCTCCGTGCCCCTATTTAAGGGACCTATAAGGGAGAGAGCTAACTAGGCTTTTAGTAATAACCCCCAAGGTAGTCATATCTCTCTTGATGGTTTCTAGAGGTATCATCCCCTTCGAAGAATATACTGCAGCAGTAGGGACTACTAGCAACAATATGTTTTCAAAGAGAAAAACTCTAGATGAGGGTTCACTGTAATCAAGCAAGTCGGAGACCTAGCATGATCACGGATTCACCTCCACTCCTTATGTTCCCACGAACCCAGGTATAGGGCCCTTTTTCAACTCACCGTGTGTGCAAATAGTGTTAGTGTTTGTGTGCATCAAATGAATAAATATTTACCTCATGCATACAAAAAAATGCACTAAAAGCATCAAAGAGTTATATATACAAGAACATAATAAGGGGAAGCCAACAAAGGAGTAAGTCATGGCAAAATTTGCACAAGATTAAATGGCCTAACTCTCTAAAAACAGTCCCCAGTGGAGTCGCCAACTGTCGCAACCTACCCTTCGGCGGGAGGGCGACGCGTGACTCGCGGGATGCGTGTTCCACGAAAGGAATACGCGCGGAGTCGCCACCAACGTTTATTTGAGGAAAACGTCGGAAAAACCGGAAAAGACGCGATCTACGAACTTTTAAGTGAAAGGTTCGGGAGTTGTATTTACGCACGGGGAAGGTATTAGCACCCCACACGTCCGCCCCAAGGGACGGCAGCCTTTAATCGAATGTGCAAACATGACTTTGATTTTTTATGTTCCCTTTTTATGTCTCTATATCCTTCATACCCTTTTTATATTTTCTCTTTTTGTGGTCGACAAGGGTGTTTCCCTTTGCTCCTACGTATTCCTCAATTTGGGATGAGAAAATCAGACCTACGTAGTTCTTTTTTATCAAGTGATTCTTTTTTACTTTAAGAGGTGATCATTTTAAGGCGTTGGACCTTAAAAATGATCCATTTTACTTAGTGAGAAAATGAAATGACAAACTTCAAAAGCCTATTTTTATGGACGAGCTTGACTAGGCGAATTGATTTTAGCCTTTAGTTTCACTTTAGTTATTAATCAATTCGATTAAGAATGAGAAATCCCACAGAGAAAACGTCCGATTGATTTTCCGCTTTATTTTACTAAAAGATGTCTTTTTGATTATTATATTATTTTTTACCTCTTTTTGATTTCCAACGTGGTTACGGCACGACCGAACGGTCGGAATTTATTTTAACCAAAGTTAATGGATAATACAATTCAAACGTTCGGTGGAAATTTATTTTATTTTTAAGTTAAGCGAGAAATGACTTAAGTAAAATGGCTTAAGCACGTCAACAGGGGGTATAAAAAGTAAACAAAACGAGAATAAAAATGCACGAAACACAATGTGGACCACTACGGGTACATAGAATGAATCGAAAAGCTTGGTTCGAGGTACTTACCCGTTGAAGATCGAAGAACGATGAAGAACGAATGAAGAACGTCGAAGAACGGTTGAAACCTTTGCGAAATTCTTCACGGAAAACGTTACGAAAACGTTTCGGAAGCGCCTCGGCTTAGATTTTCTTCACGGAAACGATTTTTCCAAGCAAATTCGAAAGAGAGAGAAGTGCCAAAGGGGCTGAACCTTTTGAAACAGCTCCCCCCTCCCCTATTTATAGAAAAAAAGGGAGGTGCTTGCCGCCCAAAGACTTAATGAAGAAGATTTCTAAGCGCACCCGAATTACTAAGTTCACCCCCCTTTTCGTATTTTACGGAAAAGTTACGGAAGCCTTACGGAACTGTTTTCGAATTTGATTTTCATCTTTTTTCTTTTCCCTTTTACCAATGTTAAGTGGAATATGCTTACCCAAGGTTTTCGGAAATTTTACGGAAGTATTACGGAAGCCGCGGAAGCCCCGAAAACCATTTTTTCAAAAACGTGGAGGAGCTTGCCGCCCAGTTGCTTCCTCCTTAAGCAACCCAACTTCCAAAATGTTCTAGAAGGGCCTAGATTTGAATTGCTATTTACACCCCTATCTTGATAAGTTCACCCCCTTACCTTTTTTGGTGATTCTTTTTTCGTAAAGTTACGGAAACTTACGAATCTCGTAACGATACTTGTTTTCTTTCCGTAATGTTACGGAACCTTGCGGATTACATAATCATCCCCCTTTTGACTTACGGAATGTTACGGAACCTCACTTAATTATGCAACGATGCTTCCATTTGATTTCCGGTGTGTCACGGAAACTTACGGATTGTGCATCAATATATATTTTTTGGTTTTTCGGCATGTCCTGGAATTTCACAAATTGCCCAATGATGGATGCCAAGCACCTCACAAGGACCAAAGAAAGGTCGCATGTCATCAAGCAAAGGTCCCCGGACGAAATTAGGGTATGACACTATGTATGTTGAACTCACTAGTATTGTTTACCATAGTTTTAGGAGTTCAATATTCACTTAGGATCAACATTTCAGCCAACAATTCAATCACCAAAACTCAAATTCACAATAGACACAATCATAAGGAAACCTAAAAGTTCAAGAAAAGGTTCACAATCAAAGACTCTCTAAGAATTTTGCATGAACATGCTAAAGACTAATTAACATGAAAGATTTGACTCATATCAAATAATAGGCTAAGAGAATTTCATACACTCATGAACAAATGAGTTAGACAAAGAAATAAGAAAATAAAATTCAGCACAACATAAGAAATCTTATGTGACAAGTTTCATGAGTAGACATGACTTCTATGACAAAACTACAATAGGTGAACAAGTCACTCTAGATTTTTGAGGTTTTCTTCTACTTTAATATTTTTGTAAGAATTTTATGGTTTAGGTTTCAGCCACAAAAAATAACAAGGCAAAACTCAAAGGAACCTAAAATCAACACAATTCATGGTTCAAGAACAAGAACAAGAAATTTGAACCATAGAAAATCAAATCTAGCTTCTATAGCAAGTTTAATCGGTGGAAACTCTAAAGAATCATGTTTAAAATATTTATGACAAGACATGTGAGGAGATACATGGAGAAAAAATGAAGAAACAACAATGGAAGAGAAGGTAAAGCAAAAAATTAATGGAGGTTTAAGGAGCACCTACTTGAAGCTCTTGTGCTCTGATTACCACTTGATGGAAGCTTGCTTGTGGGGCTTCTATGGAGCCTGGATCTTTGAGCTTCAATGGGGTTCTTTAATGGTGATTTTCCACCATGGAGATGTAGCGGAAGACAAAGGAAAAGAGGTGAGAGGAGGCGCCATCCATTAAGGAATAAGCCATGGAAGAAGGAGCTTCACCACCAAGATGAGCCTTGGATAAGAAGCTTGGAGAGGATGCTTCAATGGAGGAAAAGAAAGAGGGAGAGAAAGAGAGAAGGGGGAGCACGAAATTGGAGGAAGAAAAAGGGAGAGAAGTTGAACTTTGAGTTGTGTCTCACAAGACTCTCATTCATCAAAGTTACAACAAGTGTTACATATGTTTCTATTTATAGACTAGGTAGCTTTCTTGAGAAAACTTCCTTGAGAAGCTTCTTTGAGAAAACTTCCTTGAGAAGCTAGAGCTTAGCTACACACACCCCTCTAATAACTAAGCTCACCTCCTTGAGAAGCTTCCTTAAAAAGATTCCTAAAGAAGCTAGAGCTTAGCTACACACACCTCTCTAATAGCTAAGCTCACCTCCTTGAGATGAAAAGCTAGAACTTAGCTACACACCCCCTATAATAGCTATGCTCACCCCATGACAAAATACATGAAAATACAAAAAAAAAAAAGTCCTTACTACAAAGACTACCCAAAATGCTCTCAAATACAAGGCTAAAACCCTATACAAAAAGAATGGCCAAAATACAAGGCCCAAAAGAAGGAAAAACCTATTCTAATATTTACATAGATAAGCGGGCTCATACTTAGCCCATGGGCCCGAAATCTACCCTAAGGCTCATGAGAATCCTAGGGCTTTCCCTTGGATCTCTGGCCCAATTTACTTGGAGTCTTCAATCCAATGCCCTTACGAGGTAGGATTGCATCAGCACCAGTCTCGAGATTAGCCTGGCTGAAGGCACCGACTGTGCTTAGCGCACTGATCTCGTGCTTAGCGCGCGGCTTTGATGCTGATGCTCTTCCAGATTCTCCTTTGCGCTAAGCACGCTGAACCTGCGCTTAGCGGTGGGTATGCGCTTAGCCCATTGTTGAGCTTAGCCCAACTGCTACACTTTGCAATTTAAAACTTAGTCTCTTTTTCACCTGAAAATGTATAGATTTCATCATTAAATCCAATGTAAATGTTCTAGAGATAGAATTAACCATAAAATAAGATTTATTTACAAAAATCACTACAAAATAACCATAAATTGGTGAACTATACAAGCTTTGGAAAATGATTTCTATACAAAAGTTAGTCGTATGAAGCGACTAACAACATTCATATCCATATATTATAAGAACAACTAATCAACCTTTGGGTGATCCATAAATGTCTTATAATAATGAACTTCAATTAACCCATAAACCAATAATTTATAATTTAGCATCCATTCTATAGGTAATTGAAATAAAATTGTCACTAATTTGGAATTAAACAAAACATAAAGATTTGACCACTTTGGTGATTACAAATCTATCATATATTTAATCCAAATTACTTTATCCAATTTTGAATTGAAATTGACGTAAGGGAGAGATATTGAATTTCAATTCAAGACATTCAAAAATTGGATTCAAGGCATTCCAAACTCGAAAACAATTATAATATGCACAACGGAAAATAAAATGGTTTGAATAATTTTCCAATTGGAATCAGATTCATACAATGTATGGAAGAAACATCACTCATGGAGAATCATAAATTCAATAACCTATGGCTCTGATACCGTATGTTAGTTATATATTTCATATGTTTATATTCAATAAATCTATTACATATTGTAAGGATCTTAGAATCTATGATTCCCTCATACAGTTTGAAAATAAGTAGAATTTACCTTGATCCATGAAAGACATAAGTTCTTTAATATTCTTTGTCCCAATCTATCTCTTTCCTCTCTTTTATTTTCCTCTCACCTTCTTGATGGTAATTAGAGGAAAAACCCTTGTGCCAGAGTTAGAACCTTTTGTCTTTTATTAACCAACTTCCATCAAGTTAGTTATCAGAAGTTTATTAACTTCCCATAAGTTTAACAAAGTTCTATCAAGTTAGTTATCAGAAGTTTATTAACTTCTCATAAGTTTATTAACTTCTCATATTTTTCAATAGGTCCCTTTATTTTATTAAATCAAGTTTAGGCCCTTAATTCACATGAGTCACATTATTCTAAAAGAAATGTGTCATTCTCGTGCAGATTTTTTTCTGCATAATATTCGCAGGAAATTCCTGCAAATTTTACTTCAACTATATTAACTATAGGATTTTATTTTTCTGCAGATACAATTTTTGTAGGTATTTTTTAATTTCCTGTGAATCTTTTTATAGATTGTAATTTACAAAATTTTATTTTCTTGCGAGAAATTTTTTTGCAAATTTTAAATTGACAGGAAATTTTCCTATGAAATTTAAATACGTTAAAATGTATTATTCACAAAGTTATTACTTGCGGATTAAAATCTGCAATAAACACGTTTCATGAAATTTTTTAATTAACCTAAAGTCATAGGAAAAAATTGCATTTAATAGTGGAAATTCTAGTAGTGCCGGTTGAATAATGTGGAATGATCACAAAAAGAGAAACATATAATTTTATCAAATTTAATTAATAGATCTACTATCTAATTACAAGGAGTATTATATTCTATTTATAAATAGCATATTGGCTGAACACATAATATTTGAAACAATTAATTTCTACGGATTTTCTTCTCTCATTTTATTTAAATTATTGATTATCGAATCTTTTTTATTTTTTTGCTGTTGATTATCGATTCTTATATATGTTTAATTTCCTTTTTTCAATAGAAGCTATATAAAAAAGTTACTTCAACAGAAACATAAAAAGTTGATCATGGATATAATAAGTTGATAAATATAATAGGTATGGACTATACGAACGAATTTAGTTTTTTTTTTATTATTATATATATTTGTGTGTTGTGTTAAAATTAACATGATCAATGCAAGTGTGCATATAAACGTACCAGTTACTTTTAGGGTAAATAATTAATTTAATTCTAAAAAGTGAGATAATGTGACTTTAGTTTCTAAAATAATAAAATTCAAAAAAAAATTGGAAATATAATTTATTATTCATTTTATTCTAAAATATAAAAAGTTGTATAACTTCAGTGATAATATTAATATATATTTAAGAATTAAAATGATAATAAATAGTTAAGGATAAAGACTAAAGTAATAGCATAGGAACTTATTTTAATTTTCTTACTTTTAGGATTAATATGACAACATTTTAAGCTTTGAATCAAGGACTAATTTTTTTCCCCTTATTTTAGAAATTGTTATGATTGTCCCTAAATATTTCTCAACAATATATACAACAGATTAACAGATCGAAATTCAAATTAATTAGACTGCATAAGTTTGATCATTTTGTTAGGTCCACTACTAAAGAATGCAATTGGCTAGGCATCAACGGGTGTTGCTAGGTGCACTCAGCATTATTGCTGGTACACCTAACATTTTAAGTGAATGGACGAAAATGTTTTTCACTTAAAATATAAAACCTGTACACCCAACACTGTTCATGTGTTCCGTACGTTCCTCTTCCATGCATCGTTTGGTTGTTTTTGCAACGACGTTCGAGCTTCTTCTCCTCCCGGTGTCGTTTGCTTTCCTTGTCAGTTCGTTTGGCGCAAATCAAGTTGATCTGTATGACGCATACAGATCAACATGATCTGTATGAGATCCGTATGACCTTTTTTAATTCAAATAAAAAATTAAAAATTGGTATTTGTGTTTTGAAAAATGTTTTTAAATAGGTAGTTTTTTTGTTAGTTTATAAAAATAGGTATTGTTTGTGTTTTAAAAAATAATATGTATGATTGCATGGTGTTATGAAATGGTTATAAATTTTAATAGTAAATATATGAATTTTGTAGTTGTTTATTTTATTTCAATAAAAAATAGTCATATATTATATAATTATGTAGTTGTTATTTTATTTATGAATTTTGTGTTTTAATTATGTAGTCATATATGCTATTATGAAATAGTTATAAATGGTGTTATTTTATTTCAATGAAAAATAGTCATATATTATTTAATTATGTAGTTGTTACTTTATTTATGAATTTTGTGTTTTAATTATGTAGTCATATATGCTATTATGAAATAGTTATAAATGGTGTTATTTTATTTCAATGAAAAATAGTCATATATTATTTAATTATGTAGTTGTTACTTTATTTATGAATTTTGTGTTTTAATTATGTAGTCATATATGCTGTTATGAAAATGTTATAAATGGTGTTATTTTATTTCAGTGAAAAGTAGTCATATATTATTCAATGAAAAATAGTCATATATTCTTTAATTATGTAGTTGTTATTTTATTTATGAATTTTGCGTTTAATTATGTAGTCATATATGCTGTTATGAAATAGTTTTAAATGGTGTTATTTTATTTCAATGAAAAATAGTCATATATTATTTGTATTTATAAATTTTGTAGTTGTTTGTGTTTATTTTAATAGTAAATATTGAATTTGAGTAAAAAATGCATGTGTGTCAAAATTTGCAGATTATGGTTAGAAATAGAGGGTTAGGTTGTGCCTTAGGCAAGGCTATAGGTAGAGCCCTGGGGAGAGAGGATCATCATTATTCTGATGATGTTCCCTAGCGGCAAAGGCTTACAACATCCGCACATAGGCAACGGGAAGCTGCCCCAGTTGATGAGGATGCTCCTGACGTGACTGAAGACGTACATACACATACTGAAGAAGCTGTTGATGATGCTAAGAGATTTCCAGGTGGGCCATGTGACCCATCAATGCTGACTGACTATGGTGACCATGTTGCAGTCATCGTATGGAATGGAGAGGTATTTAAATTTTTTAATTAAATTTATTTGTTAAGTATTTGTTATTATTTAAATTTTTCATAATTTTAATTATTATTTTTATAAGTTGTCGAATCATTTTTTTTTGCCGGAACGTCCTGAATTGAAGTTATCCTCCAATGGAAGCAAGGTTCAAAAATTTGGGAGGCCTGCTCCTGAAATTCAAGGGCTAGTCGCTGTCACAGGATTAAGTCCTTTGATCGCATATTCAGTGGACATTGGTGATCGGGGACTTATATCCGCTTTTATGGAGAGGTGGCATAAGGAAACTAGCACTTTCCATCTTCCTGTTGGAGAGCTGATCATCACCCTGGATGATATGGCCTCTCTGCTTCATCTTCCTATTATAGGCGCATTTCGTAGCTTCGAGACTCCGCATGTCAACAAAGTGGTCTTGATGTTGGTGGAGTTACTTGAAGTCTCCGGAGAGGAAGCTAGAGCTGAGACAACACAATGTCATCACTACTAAAAAAAAGCCATTTTATGACGCGCGTTCGACATCGTTCCCGCCATAGACATCGTAGTAGGAGTAGTGGTGGCAATTTTGTAAATAAGTTACCATTTTTAGTCCCATGTGCAAGGCACGTGACACATTCAACGACGTTGGCCGTGGGTGCCCGTCTTTGTAGGCAGTGCGCAGGTAAGTTAAGACGGTGCACTTGAAAACACCGTTGTAGAAATTTTGAATTTTGAAGACGTTGTTCTTAAGCCACCGTCGTTAACATTGAGGTATATAATGTTGTTCACGCTAATTCATGAACACTCGCGCTCGAGCTCCTGCTTCCCTGTTTCTATGAAACCACGTGTCTACCGTAACCTCGCCGTGACCTGTGGCATTTGCCCGCACCCCCGTGACCTCGTCCGGCATCTCGTCTTGTGGCGGCACCGCGCAAGCCAGTGAGTACCCCTTTTCAGAGTTGTCGTAACACGGCTGTGTTTTGAAGGTAAGGTTGTGGATGTTTGAAATTTCTTGTGGATGTTGAAGAAGTAATTATTGTGCACTTGAAATGTTGTTGTAACTAGGTTGTTGTGCAAATGTTGCCTTGCCCTAAAAAAGTAATGTTTGAATGCATGTCTTTAGGAACCCATTAAGATAATGTATTCGTGTTTATGCTCCCTAGCTCTGATAGAAATTGGCAGTTTCTGAGAGTCACTTGCTATAGCACATAATATTTGTCCACAATCTAGTGTTCTTTAAAATGTTAAAATGAATTCCTTCTCTGTTTTGTAGGAATTGAAGCTCGGGGTTTCATTTTTGGTTCTCCCATTGCACTGGCAATAGGAGCAAAGTTTCTACCATTGAGGAAATCGAAAAAATTGCCTGGTTTGTTGTGATTCTTAATTTATATAAACATGAAATCATAAATTATGTCACGTATTATTATTGACACAAGTGCTTGTTCTCTCAGTCCCTGTTAACAAAAGGTTGCTTTGGTGGCAGGCAAAGTTATTTCTCAAGAGCATATTCTGGAATATGGAAGAGACTGTCTTGAGATGCATGTTGGTTTGGAGCTGTTGAACCTGGTGAGCGTGCTTTAGTTGTTGATGATTTGATTGCAACTGGTGGAACACTCTGTGCAGCTATGGACTTACTAGGTAAGTACTTGTACAAATTCTAATATAAACTGAGAATGATTATGTTTAGATCAACAAGGGATATGCAATGTACTCCTTTTAAGGGTTGAGCAAATGCTCCCCTTGAGCTAGACAGCTAGCTCATACTTTATAGGTTGAGTTAGGCTCAATCCAGTTCTAATAGGTTATATAACAATATGCCTTTTTATTACATCTTCCATTGCTTTAAATACACACACACACACACACACACACACACATATATATATATATATATATATATATATATATATATATATATATATATATATATATATATATATATATAGGACAATCCCGAAAATTATGATATTGAAGAGCTAACTGGAAATGAATCGGTAGTGAAATGGTCAATGTCAGTCACTCTATTATCTCTCTTTGTATATTAATAATCCCTCTACCTACCTGTCTATATATTACTAACTTGCAATTAGTGAATTAAATTATTTATTTTGCTTTCATTTTCTTGCAGGATTTGATGCTTGGTGTAGCTGATCTTCATACACTAGAGGCAGTGGCTACTACTGAATCTGCAATTTCCACTTTTCTGCAATCTGCTGAATTTGCTGCTGCTGAATCTTGACTGCTGCTGAATGCTGAGATTGTTCAGGTAAACTGCATTTTTCATTCTAACCAACCATAAACCGCATCCATTTATTAAGAAAGATCAAGAAGAAACAAGTAATACTAGAAAACAGAAAACATGAGATGCAGATTTTGTCACTTTGGTAGCATCCATTGAAAACATGAGGAGAAACAAGTAATTCAATGAAAACCACATCCATTCATCTCTTTGCTAGACACTACATTCATAACGTTGTCACCACTAGTAGCATCCTCTTCTAATATTTCCTCAATTTCTTCTTCATCAAAGTCTTCCTTATATAGTTTCTACAGCCTCCCTCTTCTTTTTTGCTTAGGAACCTTTTCTTCTTCTTCACTTATGGCATCCTCCTCATTGCTAATAGTTAACTTTTTACCTTTTCCTCTACTTCTACACATAATCTCAAAATTCTATAAAACATTTTTTTTATTTGTAGAAATTGAAGATAATCTTAGTAGATTTATAATAATTCACGTATCTTGTTCAACGTCCAATTGAGCTAAACTTGCTAGACAATCTGAGAAAATATGATCATACAAACTAGTATATCTGCCAAAGAAAAAAGAAATCAAAACAGAGTCATTTTTGTTTTCAAATTTAATTCTGAAAACTTTTCATATGAAGTATTATCATTTAAGACTATAACTCTTCTAACCAAAAATATCAAGACACAATTAAATTGTACTTTAGTAATTAGTACTTCTGATTTCAGGCTTCGATTTTCATTCTTTAGTCATAGAAAATAAAATTGAAGCTTAGATCAGTAATCAAAATAAGTTGAAGACAAATTCAGAGGTTGAGTAATGAGTATTGAGATTGATATCCCTGAAAAAAAAAACTAAATTAGGAAACATAGGAATTTGATTATTCTGCATAATAAATCAACGAAGAAAGCTTGAACTAGGTATGTTTTCCAATCCAATCTAAACACAGAGTTCTTCAAAATAAATCTAAAACATGATAATAATAGAAATCAGTGTTAAAAAGCTAACTATGGAGAAATATTGAATTACATATTGTTATACAAATCCAAGCTCATTGAAAAAGAAGAAAGAAAGAAGAGAAATACTGACCATAAGAATAAGCAAGAGGCCAAACCAAACAGAGAGAGAAAGATATTGTTTTGACTGGATCCATACTCTCCTGCACAAACTTTATTCTTAGTTCCTTTTGTGATTAATTTCAAGGAGATAAGCATAAGACTAATAGAGGATTTCATTGAATTTCATTTTTAGCATCATATATGATTCAATGAAATTATATAATCCTTTTCTGTGCAAGACTCATCTACAACTATCTTGACCTAGCTTAGTTGGTGCATCAATGTGAAACATGCACTTTAGCTGTCTCAGTCCACTCTGAAAGAATTATTAGGAACTATTTCTCTCTCACAGTAATTCTTCGAGGGTGGTTTGTCTTGTTGCGAGTTCAATGGCTGGTGTTGGTTCTTCTTCTTACAAAGGCAATGACAACATTCTCTTCTGCTTTCATAGCAAGTCCAAGACAACAACCTTCATTAACGGATGGCAGCTTCAAAGTGGTGGTTTAGCTCTGCTCTGTCAAAACTGCGGGTGTGTTTTCTTTGTCCTCTCTTCTCTTCTTTTTTCTTCATAATGTTATTGTTTTTCTTTGTTTCTTGGGTTAGTTTTTTGAACTAATGTACAATTTATTATAGATGCATGCCTTGATGATTTTATATATATTACTAATCTTTATAAGTTCTTGATAGATTTATGAGACCTATTCTGTATATTAATCTTGGGTATCATGTTATCATCATTATTTTTATTATTTTACATGAATCTTGGGTTGTAGCATTTGCGATCATTGGTTTGTTATTGGTGAATTTACGTAAATGTTGGCTAATGGTTGCTGCATCTCTATTGATCTTTTTTGTTTTTGGACTGTTTGATGTTTCTTTATGATCCTTGAAAATGTAGCTCTCTTTATGAAAATGGAACCTTTTGTAAGGCATTTCACAAGGAATCTGATGGATGGAGAGATTGTGTAGCTTGCTACAAGGTAAGATTGGAAGTTTTTGTTTTGTTCATTTTATATCTTGGCTAGATAAGATATTCAATATGCCTACAATCCATACTGTCTTGATTTTCAATCTCTAAGATGTTGCACTGTGGATACATTGTGTCAAAGAAGAAAATTTACTTGTTGGATCGTGGAGAAGTTTTTTGCATGGATTGTGCAAAGAAATATCTTATTCGAAGATGAATAATTTTCTGGCTTTTTGTAACTGTAGACTTGTATAGTATATGCTACAGACTATAAGCTCAATTCTATGATATAACTGGATTCAAGAAAAAAAAAAAAAGATTGGTACTTGCATGAGATGTTTTCTGATCTTTCCCTCATCATTCTAGAAAAAAATAAATCGTATGACATGACATGATTATAATCTCAGTTTAGTTTCTTCATGAATTTCCTCTAACTAAAACTTTTTGGTAAAACTTAGGAAGGCATATTGAATATTCATGCTTTCTCCATTTTCTGCCCACCAAAAACAAGCATCCCACCAAAATGCTTTCTCCATTTTTCTCCATTTTTCTAAGTTAATGCTGTTATGGCTTTTGAAAATGGTTCCAAAAAGGAGCTTGAGAAAGTTGGTCTAAAAATCTCAAAGAGCTTTCCTCTTACTAGGACTACTCTGGCATCTATGGAGTCTTTGTCCCTGCCAGTGGTACTGTGAACACCTTACTGTATTTTCAGTTTTGAGATTGATCATGACTTTGTGTGTGATGTTTGGGTTCTTTTGCTGAGAACAGGTTCAGGAAATTGTTCTTTCTGCTGATATGCAATGTGAGAAGTGCCAGAAGAGGTTGCACGCCACCCACCTCTTTATCACTTACTCCTTCTCTGTGTATTATATAGTCATTTGTTTCTGCTGTTGCATGACTTGAAAAAACTTGGCAACTGCAGCATCAAGAAGACCTAGGTGGCGCCACCACGCTCCTCCTCCTCCCACCCCCAAGATCCTTCACTTCCCTCGCTGGAGACCCTCTTCCCAGAGGGACCTTAAATCCAATACTACTAACAGGTTGGGGGCTCTCATTGATTGAGAAAGACGTGCACGTGTTCCAATAGTGGTGTTGGACAACAACAACAACAGTTCTGAGGGTGAGAGGCGGAGGGAGAGAGTTGAGAGTAGAAGTCAGAGTCCAAAAGGGTTGGCTTTAGAGGAAGAAAAGTGGAAGTTTCAAGCCGAAATGTTGAGAGCAGAATGTAATCTGTTGAGGAAGGAGAAGGAGATTGCGGTTAAGAAGTTAGAGAGGACTCGTGTTCAGATGGAGACAATGTTCCTCTCCTGGAAACGATGTAGCAAGGTTCCTTTCGACGTCGTTGCTTACGGCAGCAACGACGTAGTTGGCCAACCATTCAACGGTGGTCGTTGCCGGTGCAACGATGTAGTAGACCTTACCTTTCAAGCATTGATTGTTATACACTACATCGGTGCCGCCATAGCCCGACCTTAAAAGCTTACCTTTCAATGTTGTTCCTCGTGCTGACAACGTCTTCGAAGGCGAACCTGCAACTACGGGCCTCCAGTCATCCCCGTCGCAGGAATCGTGTGTTTCTAAAACGGTGGAAAGAGACCGTCGTAGACTAGCCGGAGGCCTACGACGACGTCTCATTCAAAGACGGTCGTGCATCGTCGTTGAACTCCGAGAAGCACCGATGTTGAACGCGTTTTTTGTAGCAGTGCATGGGGCATACGTACGCCTATCTTGGCTACGAAATATTTATCAGAGTAAATGTGAGGCCGGACATTGGACTGTTGTAGCTCGTGCCTATCTGTTGCATTTGTTAGGTTGCACTCTTTTTGCTAATAAGAGTGCAACGCATGTTCATGTTGTTTTTTAAACGCTTTTCGAGACTTAAGTCAGAGTGGAAGCTATGCATGGGGAGCTACCGCCCTAGTTCATATGTATGATCATTTGAATGATGCTTGTAAGAGCGGCAACCGATAGATTGTTGGTTACATCACCCTATTATAGGTAATTGTTGTCAATTATTGTAACTTACTTGTTTTTAAAATGTTATTAATATGTTTTTAATATGTTAATTTGACATTTGTTTTATTTTGATCTAATCTTTGTAGTGTTGGATATATGAGCATTTTTCCTTTGTTGTTGAGTCTTTGAGTGATCCAGACTATGATGAGATGTAACCACATGTTTGCCGATGGATTGCTATGAAGGCTTCTTCGAAGTCATTACCAGCATCGATGTACCGGAAACGTCTAGATGGACTAGCGATTGCTTATGTTTGTTGGACGCCTTACGGTGACCACCGTGTAGTGCGGGATTTTGATTTGATTTCATACTTTTCAGGTCATATACGATGGGTCCCATTACTGTCAGACACCGACCAGAGAGGGTGGTGCGACAATTTGGATATGTTCAGACCATTCCTCCACAGACTACGGGTTCAATGTTATCATTTGAAGATATTGACAACAGGTTGATGCATTTCTCTGACTATCTTGCAGTAGTGGGGCAGATTTGTGTTGTGCCAGGACAATGTGCATCAGATTACATGTAGTGGTTCTTCATGATTTCTCATCCACTCATGGCACCGGCACAACCTATTGATATGGCTAGACATCTACCTATGATGCAGGATGACACATATGTGGAGCCACATATCCCTGAGGTCCCAGTGACACCAGCACATGCCCCTTCTAATGTGGAGCAGCCTAAACATGCAGTGGTAAATAATGTTGCATTAATGTTCTATTAAATGTCATTTATTTTAATTTTGAAATAATGTAATACTTTATCGGTTGTTTTCAATGTCATAGGAGGCTTGCCAAGCAATCACAGAAAGGTTGGAGCATTTCCTCAACCTAAGGATAGTCACTGCAGGCATAGAAATACACGAGGTCATGGAAGACTGCTTAAGGATCACTAGGGGTGTCACAACAGAGGGCAATGTTTATGTCAGGTCGCGACAAAGGCGGCGCACGGATCAACGATAGACGTCATCCATTTTATATTTTAATATTTAGACTATGTTTATAATTTTCTTGTATTTGACAACATTTTCGTTTTCCCAAACATTTTTGTAAATGTTAACTTATTTTGATTTATAATTTTTAGTCTATGTTCATGCCTCTAAATATTAGGGTTAACGTTAACAAATTATTTTAAATTACGTAACCGTTAAACGTATCAAGTAACCCTAGTAATGATGTCACAGTAAATTCATAAGTTCTACACCTTAAACAATTAAGTTTAATGTAACAAAGCTACTAACAATTATGTGAATATACAACCTAACAATTATATATTAATGTAGGACATTACAAAGTCATTAGAAGCTAGATGTTCAGTCTTCAGTTATGTCCACATAGTATCTTTTCAACATCATCAAGTTTCTGTACTGAAGCATTATACTAATATATGGAGTTGGCCATTACTTTGCCTGAGGATGACAATTCCTAGACCATAACAATGCTAGAGGCGGTAAAGGACAACAGTCTTTTAAATAAACCTGTTGTACATGCATAAACAATTTTTCGTTATTATAAAACAAATGATTGCATAAATTTAAAAATAGGACTATCTTGAACCTACCTGAACAAAATGATTGCCATAGACGTGACTGATACATATTATGCGATGCACAGAAGAATCTATTGGTGATTGACTTCTAAGAGGAAAGAACGTCATGCTTTGTTGTAGTGACAATGATACAAGGATTACATTATACCTTGATGCAATGATATATCCCATCTCGGTTATATCCATCTACTTATCCATAGTAACCTGAATCAAACAAATATACACATCACATTTATTTAAAGTTAATTCTTAAAAAGCAAAACATAAATTACATACCATGGATAATCCATCAACAAGTAGGGACCTCCTTAATTCCTCGAATCTGTATGTGCCACCAAAGAGCTTGATATAGTCACTTGATATAGCAATTGCACGATATCCACAGTTATCGTCAGCTTTGACATCCACAATGTTGTCAATGAAATCATGTATAAACAAATGAAATTGATCCAACATCGGCATGATCCTTCTTGAAATAGGCTGGTTAGAAGATGATGCACTATGCTTCACTGAAGAATTACTATTTTGCACATAATGTAAAACATCAACATACTCCCAGTAAGACGGATCACACTTTGTTGATCTTTGGTTTTTGTTCATGGGTTTCTTCTGTGCACCTTTAGTGTTGACCTTTTTTGGAGGAGGGTACATAGAGTTTTGATTATGGTATGCAATTTCCCGAAGTTTACTCTTTAGAGTTACTTTACCACAAACATCAAGTTCCTCAAATCGCTTAGATATGGTTTCCATCTTTTCCTTTATGGTCACTTGGGGCTCAGATAACCTTTGGTTTGAAAAAATTAGTCTCCTCCAAACCATATGGATTGAATCTAGTGGGATACTACCAAGAATATATTTAGATAGCTCACATGCACAAGGAAGATCATGCATAGTTCTCATGACACAACCACAACGAGAAGAATTCTTTCCAGCATAATGTACACGCTCATACTCAGCAGCAATCTGATTTAAAGCATACCTTGAAACCATGCTAAGAAGCCCTTTGTATAAGGTAACTTTAAAAACATGTCCAACCACATGTGTACTTGTTTCCAAGGATGCTTTAATTTCAGTGTGTTGCAGCGTGATGATGTTGTTCATGGCATCCCAAACACTACATAAGTCTCCAAGGCTATTCTGTAATACTTTTTTTAAAGCCCAATGAGCAGATTCAACCCTACATTTGAAATACATAAAAACAATAAACAAATACAATAATTAAAATCCATCAACCCTAATAGAAAAACTTGAACATTTTCATACTTGTTTGTTGTTGTGTTTCTTAAGTGCATCACCTTATTCATCTAGGTTGTAACAAATTTTTCCTTGTGGGGGATTATCCATGTTTCATTAACATAGTCAACAAACATTGGTCAGGGTGAACAAGCAATTTCAAACTTCTTAAGGCAATCATCGAACTGATGTTACGAAGGACAATCAACCAAACTTCCCCAGGCATCCATCACATACTCCCAAGCATTTTTTTGACCAATTAGGGATTTACATTTTGCCTTAACATTCTTGTCGATGTGAAACCTACACAACAAGTTTGTACACTCATGGAATACAATTTTCATTGCATTCATCAATGTTAGGTCTCTGTCAGTCACAATAACTCCAGGGAGGGCATCATGTCTTAGAAAAAAACCTCGAAACCATTCTAAAGCCCATACCACATTATTAACACGTTCACCCTCAAGATATGCAAAATCAACAAAGAATGTCATCCCCGTTGGTGTCACACCAACAAAGTCAAGTAGTGGGAATTTGTACTTGTTTGTTTTATAGGTACTATCTATCAAAAACACCAAATTACATGCATTGCATAACTTCACCGCATCAGGGTGACACCAAAAGATATCACGTACCACATTTTCATCCTTTAATCTATGCCAATGAATATATTGATCTCGTTCAAGAAGCTTCATTAAATGTTGCATTTCAGTATCACTTCCTCTAACGGAAGAACGGTATGCACTTCTTGCATTGTACTTGTTTGTTTTATAGGTACTATCTATCAAAAACACCAAATTACATGCATTGCATAACTTCACCGCATCAGGGTGACACCAAAAGATATCACGTACCACATTTTCATCCTTTAATCTATGCCAATGAATATATTGATCCCGTTCAAGAAGCTTCATTAGATGTTACATTTCAGTATCACTTCCTCTAATGGAAGAACGATATGCACTTCTTGCATTGTATATTTGTTTGATTTTTTTACAACTATTGACATTGTGCTCCTTCAATGTTAGCAGAATGTTTCTTGGTTTGACCATTGACTTTGTCATATCAGCAATAATTGTCTTTTCATCCTTAGTCAATCGCCCAGTGTATGGATGTCCAACTAATAACTTCGCCAATTCATGATTATGACTCCTACACATCAACTTCACCATCCAACCTTATATCAATCTACATACGAATTATTTCAAATACACATATAAACAAATATTATTCAGGGAAACCAGCAGCACCAACTCGCGTACCTAGTGTACCTCCGATGACGAACCAACCACCGCAACAACCACCACCCACCGGTAACACTTTCACCTCCACCCAAGCGGCACCTCATTCAACGACAAAAACCAACAGAGCAGAAAGTGAAGCGCAAATGCCACAAACCAGTCAAACAACTTAAAAAAGGAAGAAGAAGACATAGGGGTAATTCTGGAATTATCAAAAAATGCTGGGTGCACAAACAATAATGCTGGTGTACCTACCATCACCTGGCATCAAGGCCACCAAATGTCTGGGCCCGTAAACCCGCTGCCATATTAAGTACGGGAGGAAGCTTTGTAATTATTAAGAAGTATTTTTTATCAATTAAGTGTTAACTTTAAGAGTACAATAAGACCTGACATGTAATTCACGTTATTAATATTGATACATTTCATCAACACCAATTGCGATATGCTAATGATGTGTATATTTAATTGATGGAAATGATCAAATTAAATCATTTCAAATAATTAGAAGATCCAATTAACTGAATCATTTAATAATTTGAGGACTTAATTGAACATAAAAAATAAATTAGAGGAAATAAACATTAATTTAACCTATCATCTACGGCAAATAGGTAGGAGTATACTTGGATCTTCATTTCATTAATATACCTGAATTCTACCAAGATTTATTCCAGTCACCGCCAAAGTTCAACACTGCTGGTGACTTGCTTGATGAAGATGCCAAGAAGAGGTTGAAGGAAATGCTTCTCTCCTTGAAGGCATTTACCATGAAAACTTCAAGGGGGAGAATTGACATAACTCTAATTCCTAGAAATTGTTGGAATAGGCTATGGATTTTAGTCCATTCCTTTAAGGAATAATGTGATTCCTATGACTGCATGGTAAATGTGACATGAAGTTACAAAACGAATTATTCTATACTTTACAGAGGTAATACCACATATCTGTGATTTGTTTCTTATATAAAGAAATAAAAGTAATACCACAGTATTATTACTTTTTTAGGCAAAAATTATAATATATATATTAGAAACTGGAACCAAGTAGGTGCATAAGGAACGCCTTGCAAGGTTCAAGAATTACACGAAAAACAAAATAACCCGAAGCATGGCTCCAAATCATCAAAACAAGTGGTAGAGCACAGTGCTAGCGAGACCTATAAACAAGCACAAACAACCAAAGACATCACCTAAGCTGGAAAGATTACCCGCCCCTGGTATGTCCTCCATCCATATTCGAAAGGCATAAATTCGGAAAGTTGGTCTACTGGAAAAAGGAGTAGTGAAAACCTACCAGCTTGACTCTCATCCAGTTCCAAGTCTTGATCCTGATCCCATCCATAATCCCTTCAAAGGACAGAACTCCATTGTTAAAGAACATGTCATTTCTCATGCTACTCACAACATACTCCAAGCTTGTTTTGCCAATTTAACTCTATGCAGCGAATAATGCGCTATGGTGTTTTCACTTTTCAGGGATAACCATATCGGTACCTAAGGTCCCCTTCCGGGTAGTTTTCTGTTTCCAATTTTAGAATTATTAAAAACTAAATGCAGTTTCAGCTTTAAGTATTGAGTTTCAATTTTAGTTTCAATTTCAGTTTTAAAATTTTAGAAACTGTTGGAAGTTCGAAATAGATAAAACAATTAAAAAGTATGAAAAAAATAAAAAGCATTGAGAATCATCATCACCGATCACTTCCTCCAATGGATCCCTCCTCTTGGCTGCCTCCCTCTCTTCACCTCGCCGTGGCCGTGCTGCTCGGCGCCTCCTCTCGCCACCTCCGACGATGAAGACGACGATCGAAGCAGATTCGGAGACGACGACATAGAAGCGGAAACAGACGCCAATCTGAGAAACTACCAAGGAGCTTTGTCAAGATCCGTTGACGACTGCTCAAACGTGCTTCGGAGCTACAGGATTACGTCTTCCATGCCAAACGTGGTTTCCGCCACTGACTGGTTTGGAGAGGACGCTATGAATCACGCTTCGTCGCTGGAAAATCTCCTATTCGTCTGTCGGGACTTCTGTCTAAAACTTGCTTCCCAAATCCTAAAACATATTTTTATTGTTTTGTAAATATGATAAAAAGGGTTTTAAAACTAGTAAAACATGAACTCACAATAAAATTATCTGAACAGGATTTGGGTTAAAAGTAACATTTCAAAACTAAAAACTGATAACCCACAATCACCCCAAGCGGGGCCTAACCAACTATAACACCACTTCCAGATTCTATCCTCAACAAAGCATGTCAGCAACAAATGAGACGCGGTTTCTTCACACAACCTGCAGAAAGGACATGGAGCGGACTCACCATTTACCAATATATCTCTATGTCTAGCTAAGGTTTTGCCTCGTTGGTAACTTATTGAGTGCCAATCTCCAGATAAAGTCTTGATGGAAGAGATTTTGCTTTTCCTCAATATTATATCTATCCATTGTTAAACACTGGACCACTGTAAACCGTATGTAATAGTGGGTTATTGTAGCTTGGCTGTATGTGATGTAAAGTTTGACGTGGAGCAAGAGGAATACATTATTTAATATATTTCTTAAAATCATTTTATCTAATTCGTTAATATTTATTAAAAATTATAAGATCACGAAAAAAAAATCTTTATATATGACATGAAATTCATAAAATTTTATTTTCTTAATAGATTTTAATCAAATAAAAAAATATGTTTAGAAGAGACTTCGAAAGTTTTCTTATCATTTCTAAAAAAAATATGATAAGAAACAATAATCTATATATTTTCCTATCAGGCCCTTGCTCTCGAGATCATCTTCCTTCACTTTTTAAGAATTTCTAATAATTTTATATCAAAATAAAATTAATTAATGAAATATTAATTAATATTTAAATTATACTACTATAAATTTTCAAAATCTTATTTCACTTATACAATACAAATTTTTATTTCAATCGTTAAATTGGTAAAAACTTAATATTAAAAAAAATATATTAAACCAAAACTTGGACGCTAGTTTTCCATATTTTTTCCTCCACCTATGCAGCTCCTTTCATTCAACCATATACTACTAGTGGTCAGAATATCCGAACCAAGTTGAGAAAAAAAAAAGAAATATTTATGCAATTACGTGGCGCTTGATGGAGCAATTTCTACCCCCAGCCTGAAAAACTAACCAAACAAAAACATCCAACCACAAAAGCAGGCACATTTCCCTGTTTGGGATTCTTTTACAAAGAATTTCCCAAACTAGGGCTGTTCTTGAGCTATTTCCCAGGGGGTGCTCTTTTGGCACGTACCCTGCATGGGAAGCGCCATTGTAACTGGCGAGTTCATGCATGGTCGACACTTGTCACCTGCTGGAGGAAAGCGCCAACACAGTTGGCGATTTGACCGGATGGCGCCAGTGGTATTGGCGCTTTGACTGGTCTATCCGTCGGAAATCAGCAGCTGCAGCAGCTGCAGCAGGCTAGGCAGCCTAGGTGCGCAGGGAAGCGCCATTCCCAGTGGCGCGTCTTGCTTGACCGGAAAGCGCTGTTGCCATTAGCGCTTCGTGGTTCTTCATGTTTATATACTGCGTTTGGCCTGAAAGTGTAGCCTGCGTTTTTGAGTTTGCAGAGTGAACAAATATTGTGTGAAAAGAGTGTTTGATTGGTGCTGTTGTTGCTTGGTTGGTGCTGTTCTTGTTTGGTATTCATTCTTCCATTTCGTAAAAAAATTGTAAGTTATATATTCTTTTATATGTTTATATTCTGATAATAAAATGGTTTTAGATAATGTAAGATAATAATAATTTTGTATAGTTTAGGTAGTGTAATGTAAGATAATAATAATTTTGTATATTTTAGGTAGTATAAGATAATAATAATTTTGTATAGTTTAGGTAGGTAGTGTTAATAATTTTGTATAGTTTAGTTTCAATTCTTAATGTTATAGGATATGATTTAGTGTAAATTTTTTATATGATAAATTAGGAATAATTTTTTATATGGGAAATTAGGAATAATTTTATATGATAGATTAAGTTGAGTTGAAATTTTTTATATAGGTTTAGGTACCATAATTTAATAATTTTAGATTAGTGTCGCAACCTACCCTTCGGCGGGAGGGCGACGCGTGACTCGCGGGATGCGTGTTCCACGAAAGGAATACGCGCGGAGTCGCCACCAACGTTTATTTGAGGAAAACGTCGGAAAAACCGGAAAAGACGAGATCTACGAACTTTTTAGTGAAAGGTTCGGGAGTTGTATTTACGCACGGGGAAGGTATTAGCACCCCACACGCCCGTCCCAAGGGACGGCAGCCTTTAATCGAATGTGCAAACATGACTTTGATTTTTATGTTCCCTTTTATGTTCTTATATCCTTTATACCCTTTTTATATTTTTTCCTTTTTTGTGGTCGACAAGGGTGTTTCCCTTTGCTCCTACGTATTCCTCAATTTGGGATGAGAAAATCAGACCTACGTAGTTCTTTTGGAACAAAGTGTTTGGTTAAGTTGTTTTTGTCTTTTTTGCAAAAGATGTTTTTATTGAACAAAAGGTCATTTAAGGTGTTGAACCATTAAACGGTCTTTTGATTTTGAAAGGGGAGAAACGTTAAGGCGTTGGACCATTAACGATCTCTTGTTTTTGAAAGGAGAGAAATGTTAAGGCATTGGACCATTAACGATCTCTTGGGGTGGTCGACAAAAGCGGGGCTTTTGCTCCTACGTATCCTCAATGAGGAACTCAGACCTACGTAGTTCTTTCTTATCAAGTGATTCTTTTTTATTTTAAGAGGTGATCATTTTAAGGCGTTGGACCTTAAAAATGATCCATTTTACTTAGTGAGAAAATGAAATGACAAACTTCAAAAGCCTATTTTTATGGACGAGCTTGACTAGGCGAATTGATTTTAGCCTTTAGTTTCACTTTAGTTATTAATCAATTCGATTAAGAATGAGAAATCCCAAAGAGAAAATGTCCACTTGATTTTCCGCTTTATTTTACTAAAAGATGTTTTTTTTTATTATTTATATTATTTTTTACCTCTTTTTGATTTCCAACGTGGTTACGGCACGACCGAACGGTCGGAATTTATTTTAACCGAAGTTAATGGATAATACAATTCAAACGTTCGGTGGAAATTTATTTTATTTTTAAGTTAAGCGAGAAATGACTTAAGTAAAATGGCTTAAGCACGTCAACAGGGGGTATAAAAAGTAAACAAAACAAGAATAAAAGTG
Source organism: Glycine max (assembly GCF_000004515.6). Taxonomy (NCBI): domain Eukaryota; kingdom Viridiplantae; phylum Streptophyta; class Magnoliopsida; order Fabales; family Fabaceae; genus Glycine; species Glycine max. The sequence goes on along the minus strand of NC_016091.4, from coordinate 21,885,107 downwards.
CACGAAACACAATGTGGACCACTACGGGTACATAGAATGAATCGAAAAGCTTGGTTCGAGGTACTTACCGGTTGAAGATCGAAGAACGATGAAGAACGAATGAAGAACGTCGAAGAACGGTTGAAACCTTTGCGAAATTCCTCACGGAAAACGTTACGGAAACGTTTCGGAAGCGCCTCGGCTTAGATTTTCTTCACGGAAACAATTTTTCCAAGCGAATTCGAAAGAGAGAGAAGTGCCTAAGGGGCTGGACCCCTTCCTTCTTCATTTCCTCCCCTATTTATAGCAAAATAGGGGAGGTGGTTGCCGCCCAGCTCGCCCAGGCGAGCTCAGCTCGCCCAGGCGAGCAGGGTTGCTTCCTCCAGAAGCAACCGCCTTCTGGAGGAATATTCCAGAGGGCCCAAATGGGCCTGGGTGCTATTTGCACCCCCATTTTTACTAAGTACACCCCCCTCTGCTGTTTTTTGGTGATTCTTTTTTCGTAAAGTTACGGAAACTTACGAATTTCGTAACGATACTTGTTTTCTTTCCGTAATGTTACGGAACCTTGCGGATTACATAATCATCCCCTTTTTGACTTACGGAATGTTACGGAACCTCACTTAATTATGCAACGATGCTTCCATTTGATTTCCGATGTGTCACGGAAACTTACGGATTGTGCATCAATATTTTTTTGGTTTTTCGGCATGTCCTGGAATTTCATAAATTGCCTAATGATGGGTGCCAAGCACCTCACAAGGACCAAAGAATGGTCGCATGTCATCAAGCAAAGGTCCCCGGACGAAATTAGGGTATGACAGTTGCCCCTCTTTACTTGTCTTTTATTGGAGATAAAAGAAAAGTAAAGATAAGACACTAATTTCGTCCCTCTCAATTTGACGAGAGTCGCGGGTGACCATAAAATCTCCACATGCAAATGACTTGTTGTTCCCAGAATTTCACAAATTGCCTAATGATGGGTGCCAAGCACCTCACAAGGACCAAAGAATGGTCGCATGTCATCAAGCAAAGGTCCCCGAAAATCAGTGTATGACACTAATTTCGCTCCTCTCGGTTGACGAGAGTCGCGGGGGACCATGAAATTTCCGCATGTAAATGACTTTGTTGTTCCCGGAGGGACAAAAGGTGCAGAAGACTGTGTCAGCCCCTGCATGCTATCAAGCGTTCTGTCTTACAGATAGCAAAAGAATGTTTATACGGATAACCACTCGGGTATCTCCGCGTATCATCGGGCCCGCCGCCTCTGGATGATACAAGGGTGCGAATAACCATAAGGTATCTCCGCGTATCATGGGTGCAGAATGACCAAACTTGGTCTCTGCTTGTCATTGGGCCCGCCGCCTCTGGATGACAAAAGGGTGCGGATAACCGTAAGGTATCTCCGCGTATCATGGGTGCAGAATGACCAAACTTGGTCTCTGCTTGTCATCGGGCCCGCCGCCTCTGGATGACAAAAGGGTGCGGATAACCGTAAGGTATCTCCGCGTATCATGGGTGCAGAATGACCAAACTTGGTCTCTGCTTGTCATCGGGCCCGCCGCCTCTGGATGACAAAAGGGTGCGAATAACCATAAGGTATCTCCGCGTATCATGGGTGCAGAATGACCAAACTTGGTCTCTGCTTGTCATCGGGCCCGCCGCCTCTGGATGACAAAAGGGTGCGAATAACCATAAGGTATCTTCGCGTATCATGGGTGCAGAATGACCAAACTTGGTCTCTGCTTGTCATCGGGCCCGCCGCCTCTGGATGACAAAAGGGTGCGGATAACCGTAAGGTATCTCCGCGTATCATGGGTGCAGAATGACCAAACTTGGTCTCTGCTTGTCATCGGGCCCGCCGCCTCTGGATGACAAAAGGGTGCGAATAACCATAAGGTATCTCCGCGTATCATGGGTGCAGAATGACCAAACTTGGTCTCTGCTTGTCATCGGGCCCGCCGCCTCTGGATGACAAAAGGGTGCGAATAACCATAAGGTATCTCCGCGTATCATGGGTGCAGAATGACCAAACTTGGTCCCTGCTTGTCATCGGGCCCGCCGCCTCTGGATGACAAAAGGGTGCGAATAACCATAAGGTATCTCCGCGGGCTACCAACTCTTGAGTCATGGCAACAAAAGGCGGTGTGGTCGACAAAAGCGAGGCTCTTGCTCCTACGTATCCTCCAATGAGGAATTCAGACCTACGTAGTTCTGGATAACTTGTGAGACTTGAAAAAGTCTCGTTGTTTTCTCCACTAAAATGCAAACATGCTTTAGCAAAGAGACAAATATTCCAACTGATTTAGAGCAGCATATGCTTTTTTGAGTGAAAAACAATGCGTCTACCGGGGAAGGAGAGTCTGCTGATGAAATCTCCCATAACCATAAATGAGATTTTGGATGTTAGTATTTCGTTTCTAAATGACCATTTAGAGGAAACACTGGGTTCGACAAAAATAGAAGAAATCTACTCAAAGTGTATCAATCTCGCACAGGTAAGTGTTTCATCCTAATTCCGAACCATAGATATGTCATGACTTGACTTTGCAAATTATTTCCTATCAAATCAAAAATTACACGCGTGATCATGGATCAATAGGGCTTCCCTTGGGAATGGGTTCTTTTGGTGGTTTCTTCTTTCGGCTTTTGTGTGTTTTTGGCTTTTGATTTTTCTGGCTTTTTTCTTTTTCTGTTTTTGTTTAGTGCGGGGCGAGAAAAAAAGGTCGCTAGCGCACGGGATTTTGGTTGGTAATCAAAGGGAGAAGACTATTTTAGGTTGTGGTTCTCTTTCCTTCTTTTTTCGTTCATTTGGTGACAATTCTGTATTGTTCAGATATTGTCCGGTCCAAAGACCTCTCTGCACATTTCTTCTGTTTTTCTTTCGATCCTTGATCAGGAGCTTTCTTTCCTTCTTTTCTCTTTTTTTTCTTTCTCCCATTCTTTGATTGGGAATTTTCTTTCTTTTCTTTTTACTTTCTCCCACTCTTTGATTGGGAATTTCCTTTCTTTTCTTTTTTTGCTTTCTCTTTGATTGGAAACTTTCCTTCTCTTCCTTTTTGCTTCCGAGGGTAAGGATTATGGTGAGTCAGGATTTTGGCTCAAGGTTTGTAGAATGGCTAGACATGATACATGTCGGGGTTTGGTTTGGCTCAAGGATAAAAGGGTTGCCTTACATTATTTCCATGACACAAAATGCAAAAATGATGATTTGGAAACTTTATGCAAAACTGGTCATGCATGCACCTATGCGGACACTCAAGTGTCAAATTTTTA
>NC_016091.4:21835687-21881752 GCF_000004515.6 Glycine max | reverse complement strand
ATTTATCATATACTTTCAATTATATCAGTTAGCTTATAAATTTTTTATTTTTTAGTCCGTAGTTTATAAGCTTTCAACTAAGTTATTAGCTTATTTTACCAAATATAAAATTAGAATTTCATGTTTAATATGCAGTAATTATTTAAGGTGCATTTTTACGTCAGTTTGTGTGATAATTAAGCTAAATAGAAATACTAAACCATGGCATAGGAGCTATGGGCCATTCTATTGGGCATCTATTGGGCATCATCAAATTTGCTTGGCAGTGGCAGACCTGCATGTGTGCAGGTGCACCCCCTTAATTTGGTAAAATTATTACTAAGTATTTTAAATTTTTTTATTTTGCTGTTCTATATATTTTAAAATTACCCCATTAATTCAGGGTCTTATATCCGCCACTGTTGATTGGTCAAGAGGTTTTAGGCGTATTCGTATTGTTTCAGATTCCTGCAATTAATTTGTTGGGAGGAGTTTGCTCCAATCTTCACCCTTGCTATAACTTGGTTAGGGAGATCCATGTTTTGCATGCTAATACAGGCAATCTGGTGTGGAATCATGTCTTAAGAGAAGCAAACCAAGTTGTAAATGATGACATAGGATATCATGTTTTTGAGTTTGCTCCTAGTTTTATTCTTAATGCTTTGAGAGCTGATTAACTCAAGTTGTTTTCTCTAGAGGACTTTAGTTCCTCCTTTTATCCACCCAAATAAAAAGACCAAATTCCAGTCATTTCTTATGAAATTTACTCAAATTACACATCCATTTCCTCTTCTCTTTATTTATTTATTTTTCATTACTTTGGCCTCTCTTTGTCTAACACCGTTAACAAACATTTTCATTTTTGTTTCAAACCCAAAAATGTCCTCCCATCTATTTCTAAGAGACCCATAGCGGCGTCAACGTAGGAGGAGCCGATGAACTTTGCCGGTGAGGGAGAAGGAAAGGTCAAGAATAGGGCTCTGGTTGGTTCGGATTCCGATGTGGTTGAGTCAGATCAGGGTAGAGGAGGAAGAGGAAGGGCACGGAGAGTAGACGATGACAACGGTTGTAACAACAGGAATTTGTATGTCTGTGCCTTGATTTAGATTCGTCTGTGATGTTCCCTACTGTTGCTAAAAGGAATTAATTTTTATCCCACTCATATCACCCACTATTTTCAAGTTTTTTGGATTGAAGCACTGTGTTGAGCAGCTTCATGTAGTTGGGGGAATTTGTAATATCATGTTTTCCTAATTGTATGATTAAGTGTCTAATTTAAATAAAAAAGGAACTAAATTAAAATTGTTATTTGGTATAATAATAATCAATTAAAAATGCTGTTTTATTTTTGTGTTTGATATGTTTTGATGGATGTAGATGAGATTGGGTTAAGTTCTTGAAGCCTTGTAAATAAGTTTAGTTGTAAAAAATAAAAAAGGTGTGTCTAGAGAGACAAGGGGTGCAAAGAGAAATCTCAAATTTTCGTAATTTTTTAACCGTCGGAACTCCTTCCCTCCTCATTTTCTTATCTTTTCCTTCTTTGTCTCCATCATTCATCATTTTCTTTATCCTTTCCAAGTCTTCTCTTCACCTTAGAGCTTGAAGATTTAGTTCCTATACTATTGGTTGGGTTGATTACTAGTTAGTAAGCTTATCACCTCCCCATCTTGCTCTCCTTGTTCAATTTTTTTTTCCTATTCATGAAGCTTTTACATGAGTTTCATGAAAATTCCAAACCATGACATAAAAATTTCATTGATGGTTGTTTTGGATTTGATTTGTTGTTCTTTTATTTGGACCTATACAGAAATTGGAGAAAAGCTTTTCCCTTTGGCATAAAGTTTCATTCCTTATCCTTTCCTCTACGAAGCTAGAATCCTTGGAAACTGTATGAATTGCATGCTCTTTGAATGATAAAATACTTCCTTCTTATTTTCTTCCCCTTTTCCCCTTGTTGATCTTATTTCTTTGTGGTTTATTTTAGGGGTTAGAATCTTGAATCTTGACATTTGGGAATTTTCATAAATCTACATGGTTAATGAATTGTTTGTTGTTGGTTTGGTATTTAGAAGAAGCGGGGGTTGATTATGAACCATTTAAGATCTATTGAATAGCTTGGGTAGTCATCAATGATGCTGGAACAAGAAAAATTTGGAGGAATCACGATGCTAAAAAATTTGCAATAAATTGGCTAAGTGAAAGTATATGGCTAAGCCAAAATTCACGTATAAAGTTAATGTTATGAGTTCTAGAGAAAATTGGCTAAGCTAAAATTTGTAGCTATGTCATATTTTAGGCAGAATGGAAATATGTAGAAAATTGGCTAAGCCAAAATTCTTGCAAAGTGTTATTTATCTTTAATACTTTCTTGAGAGTTTTCAAACCAATTTTAAGAGCTTATAAGAAGTAAGGTTAGTTTTAATTTGTTATAAAATTCACCATTCAAGAGGATTTTGGTGAGGTGATAGTAAGGATTCATGGTGTTCAATGTCTTATGGTATTTGTATAACTTTTAGATAGGTTCTTAAGTGTGATCAAATATGAATAGTAAATTTATAACATGGTGAACCTGAGGTATAGAAATTTATGAATGTTTATATGCATGTAGTGTGTTATGTTGTTGGTAGTAAGGATTCATGGTGTTCAATGTCTTATGGTACTTGTATAACTTTTAGATAGGTTCTTAAGTGTGATCAAATATGAATAGTAAATTTATAACATGGTGAACCTGAGGTAGAGAAATTTATGAATGTTTATATGCATGTAGTGTGTTATGTTGTTGGTGGTACATGTCGATTCATACATGATGCATAAATGGTATAGCATATAGGTTGGTACGTAAGTTGAGGGTGTTAGGTGAACTCTCAACATAGTGTTGGGAGTTTACGTGGTGACTAATGGGAATGAGCCTATAGAATAGACGAGTGAGTGAATTCCTATAGATACAAGGTCTTGCAAACCTTGCATAGGTAAGCCAATACTCATACTTGCCTATATTCGAAAAAATCACACTTCCTCCACGAGATCAACTGCAGGTCATTCCTAAATGGTCAAGAAGTGAGACTATGTTAAGGGATGTATTTATGTTGATTGCCAAAAGGTGAAAATCTTCGAGGAGTCAAGCCTGCATGGCATTTCATGGTCTAAGTGCATATGAAGTTAAAGTATAGTTTGATTATTTAATGAATGGTGTTGAAATTGTCTGGATTGTGATTGTTTTATTAGAATTCTATTTTGAGTTAATATAATTCTATCTTTATCTCTTCAAATGACTATGTTTTTTTTTTATATAAGCTTACCCTTGCACTTTGTATGTTCTGTGTTGTGTTGTGTGATTGCGATGATCGTGTGATGGTTGGCACAGAGTAGATTAACGATGCTAATGCAGGTTCTCAAGCCACTCGTGACTAAAGCAAATGTGGATTATGCGAGAGATGGGATAAGATCCCTCTTCTTGCTCTTTTTCTTATAGAATACTCATAGTGTAGGCTAGCTTACGACTTAATGATATATACTTATGTTTTGAGTGCTTGTTTTCTAACAGAGGATTCTTTTTGGTATTGTATATGCTTATATATGTATGTTCTGTAAAGCCATAAGACTTAATACCCTCATGATACAATGATGTATATTAGGTTATGGATTGTATGCATAATGTGTTATACTATGTATTTCCATAGGACCTTTAATCTATTAGTATTTTAAATTGGTAACAAAGATGGGTCGCTACATAATCCAATTGGTGCATTCCTTTTTTAGCATTTTGGTTTGTAGTTGGGAACATGGTCTAGATATTGGAAATTTATGTGTTCTTTATTGTTCTTCAAAAATCTCAGATGTAATAGTTATGTATGGAAAGGGATGAGGGTGTTTTGGAAAAAAATACTTGAAAAATATGTGGTTGACATATGATGAAACATAGTTAATATCGTTGAAGATATAAGAGGTGTCCCTGTAATGAGAACCCAAAAGTTAAGGGATTTTCTATATGATAAAAAAAGGAGAGACTAAAAGTGTAATTTGAGTAAACTTGAAGGGGTGCTATTGTAATTTGCTACCACTACTCCTATTAATTAAGTTTTTCATACCTAGAATATAGGTTGTTTTTGGATTACTACCTAACATTCATTTTTTCAACCAAGTACCTGAAAAAAATTTCAGTTTTATTTTACTATCTGTCGTTAATCGTCTTCATTAAGTGATGATATGACAAATGGAGTGTCACATCATAATGCCTTGTCATAAACACCTCATTATCATGTCATCACCTTCAATAATGTGGCAATGATTGGACGTGATGACGTGACACTCGGTCTACCACATTATTACTTAATAGAAGGAGATTAACAACAAGTAATAAATTGAAACATAAAAAATTTTCAGGTAGGTATTTGACAAAAAAATAAATTTTTAGATAGTAATATGAAAACAATCTATTTTTCAAGTATAAAAAACTTATTTAAATCATATATAATTTATGTTTTGTGATCTATGATCAATGTACATATGTAACATGTTATGCATTGCCTCACTCTTCCTTCACTATTCTTTGGACCCAAAATATATATTTCATCATTTGATCTTGTTGGTTCTCTTTTAGCTTTATCTAGATATTAAATGTATGCATCTTAATTCTTTAATTTCACCTTTAATATTATCTTATTAATCTAGTTTAGTTGATTAAACATGATAAATTGATAGACGAGTTATTGTAAATTTCAAAATAGTATTTTTTTATTCCTACCAATAAAAAATATATTATTAATTTAATGTATTTTTTATTTTGAATGAGAAATTATCTTAAAAAATAAATAGGATAAATTTTCTTAAGTCTATATAAAAATAAATTACATATATGTTCATCAAGTTATTTTAATTAATTTTTAGTTTTTTGACAAGTTTACAAATATTTGATGAAATAAAAGTGTTTTGAAAAATAATTTTTTCTTATTGACTTATAAGATTTTCTTTTAAACATAACTTAAATTTATTATTACCATTTTTATTTTTATTTTAAATAAAATAATAAAATTTATCATTTTATCTAAAATTAAATTATTTATTTTGATAAAATTTCTCCTTATCATTTGTTAACTTAAAAATATTTTTCAAATTGACGTAATTAAATTTTTTATCCATTGAAAATAGATTTTTTTCAGATTATTACCTAAAAATTCATTTTTTATCAAATAACTACTTATAAAATTTTTTAACTTACTACCTGACAAAATAGAGTGTTTATCACATTATCGCGTTCAATCATTAACACATTATTACTATGTCATTGAAGGAGATAACATGACAATGAGAGAGTGTCGGTTACAAATGACAACTTAACACACTTAACGTAAGACAATTAACGGCAGGTAGTAAAATAAAATTGATTTTTTTTTTCAGATAATTAGTTAAAAAAATGTTAAATATTAATCTAAAAACGACCTATATTTTAGATATGAAAAAGTTAATTAAATTATCTTTCAAATCATGTATGTGATAATAAGATAGTCTTGCGATCTTGATATTCAAACTAATAATAAGATACATTTTGCCATCTTGATATTAGAACTCAATTTCTTTATACTTAATACTTGTTTGGTGGGCAAAAGGGAAGATACGATAAAATATCCAAAATAGCTAGGTAAAATAATATAAGAACACAACGTTATATTATCAATATTTTATAAGCACTTAGATATATAATATCAAAATATGATAATATAATTCCGTTTACCAAGTGATAATATACTAATTCTTAACTTAGTTAACTCCACTTTTAAAAAAATTATAGCTATAAAATTTCATTAATTTTTAACCCATAGGACCTTTAATCTATTAGTATTTTAAATTGGTAACAAAGATGGGTCGCTACATAATCCAATTGGTGCATTCCTTTTTTAGCATTTTGGTTTGTAGTTGGGAACATGGTCTAGATATTGGAAATTTATGTGTTCTTTATTGTTCTTCAAAAATCTCAGATGTAATAGTTATGTATGGAAAGGGATGAGGGTGTTTTGGAAAAAAATACTTGAAAAATATGTGGTTGACATATGATGAAACATAGTTAATATCGTTGAAGATATAAGAGGTGTCCCTGTAATGAGAACCCAAAAGTTAAGGGATTTTCTATATGATAAAAAAAGGAGAGACTAAAAGTGTAATTTGAGTAAACTTGAAGGGGTGCTATTGTAATTTGCTACCACTACTCCTATTAATTAAGTTTTTCATACCTAGAATATAGGTTGTTTTTGGATTACTACCTAACATTCATTTTTTCAACCAAGTACCTGAAAAAAATTTCAGTTTTATTTTACTATCTGTCGTTAATCGTCTTCATTAAGTGATGATATGACAAATGGAGTGTCACATCATAATGCCTTGTCATAAACACCTCATTATCATGTCATCACCTTCAATAATGTGGCAATGATTGGACGTGATGACGTGACACTCGGTCTACCACATTATTACTTAATAGAAGGAGATTAACAACAAGTAATAAATTGAAACATAAAAAATTTTCAGGTAGGTATTTGACAAAAAAATAAATTTTTAGATAGTAATATGAAAACAATCTATTTTTCAAGTATAAAAAACTTATTTAAATCATATATAATTTATGTTTTGTGATCTATGATCAATGTACATATGTAACATGTTATGCATTGCCTCACTCTTCCTTCACTATTCTTTGGACCCAAAATATATATTTCATCATTTGATCTTGTTGGTTCTCTTTTAGCTTTATCTAGATATTAAATGTATGCATCTTAATTCTTTAATTTCACCTTTAATATTATCTTATTAATCTAGTTTAGTTGATTAAACATGATAAATTGATAGACGAGTTATTGTAAATTTCAAAATAGTATTTTTTTATTCCTACCAATAAAAAATATATTATTAATTTAATGTATTTTTATTTTGAATGAGAAATTATCTTAAAAAATAAATAGGATAAATTTTCTTAAGTCTATATAAAATAAATTACATATATGTTCATCAAGTTATTTTAATTAATTTTTAGTTTTTTGACAAGTTTACAAATATTTGATGAAATAAAAGTGTTTTGAAAAATAATTTTTTCTTATTGACTTATAAGATTTCTTTTAAACATAACTTAAATTTATTATTACCATTTTTATTTTTATTTTAAATAAAATAATAAAATTTATCATTTTATCTAAAATTAAATTATTTATTTTGATAAAATTTCTCCTTATCATTTGTTAACTTAAAAATATTTTTCAAATTGACGTAATTAAATTTTTTATCCATTGAAAATAGATTTTTTCAGATTATTACCTAAAAATTCATTTTTTATCAAATAACTACTTATAAAATTTTTTAACTTACTACCTGACAAAATAGAGTGTTTATCACATTATCGCGTTCAATCATTAACACATTATTACTATGTCATTGAAGGAGATAACATGACAATGAGAGAGTGTCGGTTACAAATGACAACTTAACACACTTAACGTAAGACAATTAACGGCAGGTAGTAAAATAAAATTGATTTTTTTTTTCAGATAATTAGTTAAAAAAATGTTAAATATTAATCTAAAAACGACCTATATTTTAGATATGAAAAAGTTAATTAAATTATCTTTCAAATCATGTATGTGATAATAAGATAGTCTTGCGATCTTGATATTCAAACTAATAATAAGATACATTTTGCCATCTTGATATTAGAACTCAATTTCTTTATACTTAATACTTGTTTGGTGGGCAAAAGGGAAGATACGATAAAATATCCAAAATAGCTAGGTAAAATAATATAAGAACACAACGTTATATTATCAATATTTTATAAGCACTTAGATATATAATATCAAAATATGATAATATAATTCCGTTTACCAAGTGATAATATACTAATTCTTAACTTAGTTAACTCCACTTTTAAAAAAATTATAGCTATAAAATTTCATTAATTTTTAACCATTGATTTGAAAGTTTGCAATAAATAGTCCAATTATACAATTAAATATTTCATCAATCAACTTTTTTACAAGATTACAAATGTAAACATTCTTAATTTAATTTATCTAAAACTTTAAATGCTTGATAATTAAGATAATATCATGATCACATAATTTAACGGTTGAAATTTCAAATTTATAATTTATAAAATATTATTAAAGAGAATAAATGTAAAATAAAAACTTACTCCTAAAGTAAATTTATCAAAACAATCTTGAAGATTTTGAGAGAATATTTTGACAAAAACAATCTTGAAGATTTTAAAAGATTATGTGGGATTGTATTGATTTTGTGGGATTTTAAAAGATTTATTTTAGAAGACTTTTTACAATCAGGATTCTTAACCCAAGATTTTAATGGATTTCTAACACAGATTTTTAAGATTTCAAAGTATTTTATGGATTTTTAAGATTTTGAAAGATTAATACATTTTAAACAAAAAAATAACGGAAGTTACAAAAGTGAATGAAAAAGATGATAAATAAATTATAATGTTTGACATTATAATGAAAAAGATGATTAATACATTTTAAGATTTCCAATTGGGTCCCATCCAAAGCCAGAGTTGTTGCGCATAAGGGTTGACATCATGTTATACTGGTTTCGAAACCACTTCATCCGACTCAAATAATGACTATAAGTTTTAGGGAATTTAGTTCTTGCATTGAGTTGAGAAAGTATTATTCGTTCTACATTTTGTTTGCTAAGTGACCCATTGGCATCACGCAATCCCCTATTCATAGCATCCACCAAGAGGTGCAACAACTCATTGGTATCCTCCATAGTCCAAGATACATAATTATCTTTGTCTCTACTCTTTCCTTTGTTATTTTCTTGTGAATCCCCCATTTGATCGCTAATATATATATAAGAAACTAGTTATTTGACAAAAATAGTTATTGTTTCCTAATTGTCAAAAGTATAGTGACTATATCCCGAATAATATACAATTCAATAGAAAAACCAATAAAAAACTACCTAATAATAAAATAAGGGTCGTGCTAACATACGCACTTAGGGCACATGTTAAGGATACTTCCAATAGTAACTATGTCTTAAAAACAACAATTTTTTACTTTTAAAAAAGTAAATTGCACAACTTTCAATACAAAATTTCTATACATAATACACTAACAAGTGTCTTAAGGGCACATGTTAGCATTTTCCATAAAAATAATACTCATATATCATAAAATCATTTAAAAAAACTATTAACAAAATAACAATAATAATAACACAATAACAATTAAAAAATTATTAACACAATAATAATAATAATAACACGCTGTCAAAAAAATAATAATAACACATTAATAATTAACATTTTAATAATAACACAAGAAAATAATAATAATAATAATGGACGTTGTAAAAAAACAAGTTGAAGAAACAGAAAAAAAAAAAGAGTTTTTTATTTTGATTTGCATATACAGTACTAAAAAAAAAGCAATATGAAATCTTGATGCATATCAATTGTCATTCTTTTGATGTATATTCATTGCCTGGACGTTGAAAACAATATGAATACGATTGCAAATCAAAAAAGCAATATGAAATCTTGAAGCATATACAGCACCCTTTTCTTTTGATTTGCGTAATATACATATAGTATGAACAATATTGACTATCGATTGCCATTTAAAAAAATAGGTAAAATTGATTGAAAAGTTGTAAGAGAATGAACCTGATAGTGGTTTGTGTCTTGTTCGGCAGGAGAAGAAAAAGTCATTGGAAGATTATGAAAAGTCTCAAGGGTTTGGGTGAGATTGTTGGAGGAGTATTTTATGTGTATTTCTAACTAAAAAGTCTCTCAAAATCCATTCCACAAAAGAATCCATCAAAATCTATTTACTTTTGAATACCAAAAGACATTTTAAAAGTGGTAAGAAATCTCAATTGAATACCAACAGATTTTGTTGCCCTGAAAAAAAAATCTTTATTGTCTTAATTGAATACCACAAGATTTGTTTATATTTTATAAAAGTCTTGATTGAATACCACAAGACTTTTTAATCATAAAAAGCCTTTTAAAATCCTTTGAAATCTTAATCCAATACACCCCCAGTAAATTTATCAATCCCATATATAAATAGATAGGTATTAGTATGTTTGCCCCTGTAATGTACTCCCTCCGTTTCAAAATACATGTCCATTTTTGAGAAATTGCGGTAACCAAGGACAGGCTAATTTGACACAAAAGTTCCTATTTTACCCTTGTCCTTTATTTTCTCCATTTTATATTTATTTATCCCACCTCATAATTACTCCCAATACCAAAATTAATTAAAGTTAATCAAATTACAATACCAATACATACTGGCAATACCAATACTACTAAATGGCATTATTTTTGCTTCGGTATTGAAAAGCTCAATTGGCATAGTTCGGTTATCAAAGTTTTTTAAAACTCAATTGAAAAAACTTCCCTCCATTATTAATTATACTCTAATCTTAAAATGTTTACCACCAAAGTTAAATTAAAATTTGTATTTCCCACCATTTTTTCAAAAACACTTATAATTTCAGTATATATAAGAGTTAGGTACTCATTTATCAAATTTATATTATTAATGAAGAACAAAATTTTGCTATGGATCTCAATGCTTTTCCATTTGATTTAAATGAAGAACCATTGTTTGATTTAAATGAAGAGCCATTGTTTGATTTAAATCAAGAACTACATGATTTAAATGGTGAGGAAGAAAACTTTGCTACAGGAGAAGAAAGCAACACTCACATAACTGGTATGTACTCTCATTTTCTTAAATTCTTTTTTGTTATACGTAAAAAATTTGCTACATATAATTGCTTTGAGATACTCTACATATATAGTACTCCAAGTATATAGAATTAGCCTAAATATAATTGTACTCTAATGCTCCAGTTTATATGATGATATTACAGTTATTGATGGTATTCTTAGATTTCATAGATTTTTTGTTATATTTATTTTGTAGAGATTTTTTTTGTTATGAGTATTTACCTTTATCATGATTATTATATGTAACTCATGTAACTTTTGAAGCTGATTCAGAAGAAGTCCATGAAGTTCAGAATGAAAGTCACGAAAATATTCAAGAGGAGCAGCCCCAAAACAATGATGAGGAACAACTCCAAATGCAAAGAAAGGTTAAAATGTTGAGTAATGAAGAGCGCATTACCATTTATCAGCTACTACTGCAAAAAAGTGTTGATGGAAAATTACCTCAAGGGGTGAAAGAGTCAGTAGCTTCATCATTTTCAGTTTGTAGGAAAACTATCGACCGTATTTGGAAAAGAGCAAAAGAAAGTGAGACTCATGATGTGTCTCATAAGAAGACAAAAAATAGTGGTCGCAAGAGAGTTGAAATTGATTTGAGTCAACTTCGTGAAATCCCTTTGAGCCAAAGAACAACTGTTCGAACTTTAGCTGTTGCCATGAAAACAAATACAAGTGCAATGTATAGGCTTATACAATCAGGTGCAATAAAGCGTCATTCGAGTGCCATAAAGCCACAACTGATAGAGGAAGGTAAAAGATTGCGGTTGGAATTTTGTTTGTCGATGCTTGAAGGTATACCGCATGATCCAATGTTCCAAAGTATGTACAATATTATTCACATTGATGAAAAATGGTTCTACATGACGAAGAAATCTGAGAGATACTATTTGCTCCCAGACGAGGATAAACCACATCGTAGTTGTAAAAGTAAAAATTTTGTTCCAAAAGTTATGTTTTTAACTGCTGTAGCTCGACCAAGATTTGACTCGGAAAAAAATGTAACTTTTTCAGGGAAAATTGGAATTTTCCTGTTTGTCACTCAAGAACCGGCTAAAAGGACAAGTGTTACAGAGTGGCGGGAACAATGGAGACAAAAGCAATAACTTCGATAAATAGAGACCTCATAAGGTCAGTTTTTATTGAGAAAGTGCTTCCAGCTACAAAGGAAGTGTGGCCAAGAGACGAATTGGGGTCAACGATATTCATTCAACAAGATAATGCAAGAACTCATATTAATCCTGATGATCCTGAGTTTGTTCAGGCAGCCACACAAGATGGATTTGACATCCGTTTAATGTGTCAACCTCCTAATTCTCCGGATTTTAATGTCTTGGACCTCGGATTTTTCAGTGCTATACAGTCATTGCATTACAAGGAAGCACCTAAAACTATTGATGAACTTGTCAATGCAGTGGTGAAGTCGTTTGAAAACTATTGTGTGGTGAAGTCCAATTTCATATTTCTCTCATTGCAGTTATGCATGATAGAGACAATGAAAGCCAAAGGTTCCAATAGATATACATCTCAGCATATGCAGAAGGAAAAATTAGAAACAGAAGAACAACTACCCATTCAATTGAAGTGTGACCCAATATTAGTGCAAGAAACTTTGGATTACTTAAACAACAATTAACAGTACCTATTATGGTTGGGTTGTAATCACATTCATATTTTATTCCAAATACTAGTATTATGCTTTGATTTATAAGAAAGTCCAATATTTTATTCTGACATATGAGCAATACTTATACATCAAGACTATAACTATAACTGTTATTGAGTATCCATAGAAGTAGAACAGTGCCATAAGACTATGAGCAATACTTAGCCTAGATATTCTCCCTCTCACGTAAGTACCACTCCCAGACAGTATATAAAACACTAAGTAAGGATTTGACAGTACGTAAAACATTAGAAAGGATTTCATAGTACATTTTTATATTTTTTTGCAATACAACAAAATCTTCTAAATCACTTCCATTGAATTCATGAATTTAAATTGACAAAGTTTCAGTTAAGATTAGGAAGATAAATTTTCAACATCTTGTTAACCACATTTTCTCCTTCTCCCTCAACCTCTCCCTCTCCTTCTCCATCAACCTCTTCTTCTCCGTCTCCGTCTCCGTCTCCTCCTCCTCCTCCTCCTCCTCCTCCTCCTCCTTCTTCTTCTTCTTCTACTGGATATTCATTCAAATCAAATCCACAATCTGCCTTTATATTTAAGTCAAAATCCTTTGTTGCTTTTGAAGATGCTTCTACACAATCTCCATGTTTTTGCATTTTATCCTCTTGCAAGGCTATGTTTGTGTCACTTTGTAACCCATCAAAAGAGTCTTCAACTCTTTCATATTGTATGCTGTCGAAAGAGTCTTCAACTCTTTCATTTTGCAAATCTTCAACTTTCACAGACTTTCCTTTGTTTTCCATTTTTTTTTGTAGTTGTAATTACATATAAATTTGCCATTTTTATAAGTAGTCCATCATTTAACAACCTTGGTACACACAAAGAGTTAGAGAGTCAAGGAGTAGTTCTTGGGAGAGTTGGAGGGCTACGAACTCCTTATCTTCTCATTGTTCCGCTCCTCGAGCTTTCATTCCTAAATTCACTGTTTCGTTCCTTGATATACCTCCCCACCAATAGATAGAGACAAATGGGAATTAATTATTGTGGACAAAAAACTAGAATCCAATTAATTAGTAGGCAAGGGCAAAATAGTCAAAATGCATCCTTAAACTATCAAATGGACATGTATTTTGAAACAAAAAATTTCTCCAAAATGGACATGTATTTTGAAACGGAGGGAGTATTATTATTATGTTTTATTATAATTTATAATACACCTCTAGTATAATTTTTGACAAAAATCTTTAATGAACAGGATATCCTCTAAACTCACAATACTCTTTTAGTGTGTGTTTGGTTTAATAGAGTGAATTTGAGATGTAATTGAATTGAGGTGTTTTAGTGGTAAAAATTGTTTGATAATTGTGTTTGTTTGGGTGAATCTGAGATGCAAATTTTTAAAAAAAAATTATGGATTCAATGGGATAAACTTTCACACAAAAAATGAGACAAACGAAAATGAATTGTGTTGCCAAATGATAAACAGTGATGTCCTTTTATAATTGTCCTAGAGAAGACCTCATGTCCCTATAACTTTTGAATGTGATAAAGTTGATCTCGAATTGTCAACATGATCAATTATGTTTATAGCATGATGGATTAAGTGGTCATTGGAATTGAACATTTTGATTTCTACATAATCAGTTATCATATTCACATAATTGATTATGTAAGTCACTTGAACTTTTGAATTTGATAAAATTGGTCTCAGGTTGTCAACATAATCAACTATGCTTATAGCATAGTTGATTAAGTATGACACTAGATAGGAACATTTAGGTGTAAGATTGATTACATAATTGATTATTCTATTAGTATAATCAGTTATGTATTCATTGTGTAATTAATGGGGTGAAATGGGCATTTGGTCCGTCGCTATTTTTTTTACTCTCTTTTTATTCTTTACCTATTACTTTAATTCAAATATCTTATCTCTTTTATACTCTCTCTTATCTCAATCAAACAACTTCAATTTTTACTTTCCTTTCACTCTCTTTCATCAATTTTCGTCTCTCTTGTTAGAGAGAAGTCTTAAATTCAGTTAGTTTTCAGTTAGTTGTAAAAATTGTTTGTGGTTACTATTAGTTGTCTCTTCTTAGTTAGTTAGTATGCTGTGATTCTGTTAGTTACTAACAGAATCAGTTAGTAATTGTTAGAGTCAGAGTTAGGCCTCATTGTGAACTTTGCTCTATATATAGACCTTTGTTGTAACCATCAAATCAATAATGAAAACACAATTATGATTTCTATCAGTTCTCTATCTCTCTCTAAATGTAACATGGTATCAAGAGCCTTCTGATTCTTCCACAAGCGTGGCAAGATCCTCCATTTCTTTCCTCTCTCCTCTGAATCTTCCCTTCTTCAATGGATTCCCAACCTCACACACCTCGTACACCACCAATCTTGGCAACACCCAACTCAACAATCACACCTCTATCTTCTTTCAACTACAAGATTTCTGTCAAATTAGATGCAACAAACTATCTTGTATGGCTGCAACAGATTGAACCAGTCCTAAGGGCTCATCGCCTTCATCGTTTCTGTGTCACTCCTGAGATACCTCCTCAATACGCTTCGAAACACGATCGCCTTGCCAATATTGAAAACCCAGCTTTCAACAACTGGGAATTACAGGACCAGCTCCTCTTAGCATGGCTGCAATCATCTCTTTCCCCTGCCATTCTTCCTTCTGTCATTGGTTACAAGCACACATTCCAACTCTGGGAAAATATCCATCAATCCTTTCAATTCGAAAACCAAGGCTCAGGCGCGACAATTGCGAACTCAGCTACGCACCACGAAGAAAGGATCATCTTCAATCTCTGAATTCTTGGCAAAAATCAAACTCCTCACACACCAAACAATCTCACACCAAACAACCAACCTACTCCTCACACACCAACTACCTTTCCCAGCCACACATCTTCACCATACATCAGTGCCTCTGCCTCTCCAACTCCAACCTTACCCTCCACAGCTTCCTCCACCATTGATCCTAACTCCACTCCCACTTCCTCTCCTTCACCTACAACCAACACCCATCATATGCTTACAAGATCCAAAACTGGCCATCTCAAACCTCCTCTCTTTCCCACAATCAATCTAACAACCACTGAACCAACCACTGTGCAGCAAGCTCTTTCATCTATCCACTGGACTGAAGCTATGCAACAAGAGTATCAAGCTCTTCAAGCTAACAAAACATGGAGCTTGGTACCTCTTCCTCCTCATAAAAGAGCCATCGGGTGCAAATGGATTTTCAGGATCAAAGAGAACCCGGATGGTACCATAAACAAATATAAAGCACGCTTGGTCGCCAAAGGATTCAACCAGAAATATGGTCAAGATTACAGTGACACCTACTCTCCAGTGGTGAAACCAATCACAGTGAGAACTGTCCTCACCATTGCTCTTACTTCCAAATGGCCCCTTATTCAACTTGATGTCAACAATGTCTTTCTTAATGGGCAACTCCATGAAGATGTCTACATGCAACAGCCTCAAGGCTTTATTCAGGGTGAATCCACTCTTGTATGCAAACTTCACAAGGCAATATATGGTTTAAAACAAGCCCCAAGGGCTTGGTATGAGAGTTTGACAAATACTCTCATCTCCTTTGGTTTTCAACAATCCAAGTGTGATCCCTCTCTTCTCATATTCAACAAACATGGCTGCTGCCTGCTTATTCTCATTTATGTAGATGATATAATCATCACGGGTTCCTCCAACACTGCTATTAACCTCATTGTGAACAAGTTGAATGCTACCTTTTCTCTTAAGCAGCTTGGCACTCTTGAGTACTTTCTGGGCATAGAATGCAAGCTTACTCCATCTGGTGCTCTTCATTTATCTCAAGCTAAATACATTAGAGATATACTTCACAGAGCAGGCATGGAAGACTGCAAAGGGATTTCCACTCCTTTACCTGCAAATCTTAAGTTGTCCAAAACTGGTGCTGACCCCTTTGACAACCCCACTCTGTACAGAAGCATTGTAGGAGCCCTGCAGTATGCTACAATTACCAGACCTGAACTTGGATACTCAGTCAGCAAGGTGTGTCAGTTTTTCGCTCAGCCACTGGTCTCTCATTGGAGTGCAGTCAAAAGGATCTTAAGATACTTAAAGGGCTCCATTGATCATGGTCTCACCCTTCTGCCTGCCACCACCAGTGCCCCTCTCAACATTAATGCTTTCTGTGATGCAGATTGGGCCTCTGATATTGATGATAGGAGGTCCACTTCAGGTGCTTGTATCTTTTTTGGTCCTAATCTTGTGTCCTAGTGGTCTAAAAAGCAAACTCTGGTTGCTAAATCTAGTGCAGAGGCCGAATACAGGAGCCTAGCACATGCTGCATCTGAAGTTCTATGGCTCCAGTCTCTTCTCCATGAGCTCAAAGTTCCCATCCCTCCTCCAGTTATCTATTGTGACAACCACAGTGTTGTTGCTATTAGTCACAACCCTGTGCTTCACTCCAGAACAAACACACATGGAATTAGACATTTTTTTTGTGAGGGAAAAGGTTCTGAACAAGTCTTTGGTTGTTTCCTACATTCCTGCACAACTCCAAGTTGCTGACATACTTACCAAATCACTCAGCAAGCATTTGTTCTACAACTTCCGCTCCAAACTCAGAGTACTTAGTACTGCTGAGCTTGTGGGGGGAGTGTTAGAGAGAAATCTTAAATTCAGTTAGTTTTCAGTTAGTTGTAAAAACTATTTGTGATTACTATTAGTTGTCTCTTCTTAGTTAGTATGCTACTAACAGAATCAGTTAGTAATTGTTAGAGTCAGAGTTAGGCCTCATTGTGAACTTGCTCTATATATAGACCTTTGTTGTAATCATCAAATCAATAATGAAAACACAATTATGATTTCTATCAGTTCTCTATCTCTCTCTAAATGTAACATCTCTATATCAAACAATATCTTATTATGTATTTACTAAAAATGAGAGAAATAATATTGAAAAAAAATTATACTTTTTTGTGAGATCCACACATTTTATATTATACTTTAATTAAAAAATTACTCTTATATTTTCATCCTATAAATAATAAAAAGAATAATAATCACTGTTAAAAGTTAAATACTAATTTATAGTCAGTATTTTAATATTTGCTAATGAATATTCTAGGGAAAATGCTAAATAGTATTATTATTCTTAGGGCATTAATTAAAAAATTCTTAAAAAATTTATTAGAATTCACAAAATTATTATTTATGATTTTTTTTTACTTTCTTCTATAATTTCTAAGATAAATACTTTTTTTATTCTTTAACTAAGGTGCTAAGAACACCAATAAAAGACTCATATTTTAATACTGATTGATTATAGAAGTATTCTTATTCACAATCCACATGAGAAAAAGGAGGGTTCGGTGAGTCAGAAATCAGTCTTATTCATGCGGGGTGCGGCACATTTCCCTGTTTGGGATTCTTTTACAAAGAATTTCCCAAACTAGGGCTGTTCTTGAGCTATTTCCCAGGGGGTGCTCTTTTGGCACGTACCCTGCATGGGAAGCGCCATTGTAACTGGCGAGTTCATGCATGGTCGACACTTGTCACCTGCTGGAGGAAAGCGCCAACACAGTTGGCGATTTGACCGGATGGCGCCAGTGGTATTGGCGCTTTGACTGGTCTGTCCGTCGGAAATCAGCAGCTGCAGCAGCAGCAGCAGGCTAGGCAGCCTAGGTGCGCAGGGAAGCGCCATTCCCAGTGGCGCGTCTTGCTTGACCGGAAAGCGCTGTTGCCATTAGCGCTTCGTGGTTCTTCATGTTTATATACTGCGTTTGGCCTGAAAGTGTAGCCTGCGTTTTTGAGTTTGCAGAGTGAACAAATATTGTGTGAAAAGAGTGTTTGATTGGTGCTGTTGTTGCTTGGTTGGTGCTGTTCTTGTTTGGTATTCATTCTTCCATTTCGTAAAAAAATTGTAAGTTATATATTCTTTTATATGTTTATATTCTGATAATAAAATGGTTTTAGATAATGTAAGATAATAATAATTTTGTATAGTTTAGGTAGTGTAATGTAAGATAATAATAATTTTGTATATTTTAGGTAGTATAAGATAATAATAATTTTGTATAGTTTAGGTAGGTAGTGTTAATAATTTTGTATAGTTTAGTTTCAATTCTTAATGTTATAGGATATGATTTAGTGTAAATTTTTTATATGATAAATTAGGAATAATTTTTTATATGGGAAATTAGGAATAATTTTATATGATAGATTAAGTTGAGTTGAAATTTTTTATATAGGTTTAGGTACCATAATTTAATAATTTTAGATTAGGAATAATTTTAGGTATTATAACGTATTAAGTTTAGATTAGCTTTAGTTTAAATTTTTTATATGGTAGATTACATTTAGTTTAAATATTTGATGATACATTAGAAATAATTTTATGTATTGTAAATTATTAATTAAAAAATAGGTTTGAATTAAATTTTTTATATTATGTTAATTTTAATTATAATTATTATTAGTTTCATATGTTATGTTTAAATTAGAATAATTTTAGATATTTTAAAATATTGATGTAGTATGTTAAATTATTTTACTCGTAATTATTTGAAGTCATTAATTTTGTATATAGTAGATTAAGAATAATTTTATGATAGATTAAGAATAATTTTATGTAGTGTAAATTAGTAATTTTAAATTAGGTTAGAATTAATTTTTTTATATTATGTTACTTTTAGTTATTATTATCAGTTTCATATGTTATGTTTAAATTAGAATAGTTTTACGTATTTTAAATTATTGATTTTGTATGTTAAATTATTTTACGCGTAATTATTTGTAGTCATTAATTTATATATTTAAATTTATATTTGTTTGTAATTTAATTTATTTATAGAATATATATGAATTAGGTTATTTGTATAATATATTTTGTTATTGAAATTTAAAAAATATAATTTCTTATTTATTTTAATTAATTTGTATAAATTTGATTGTCAATTAATTGTATTATATTATATTTTATTTTGTAGGCTCAATGGCTTCTTCGTCGTCATGCTCATCAAGTATACAAACTAGGTCTGGTCCAATTGATAGTGACGTGTTGTGGATGCAACCCAAGCATGTTTCAGAACATGTTTGGAATGGGGAACCAGACAGAAAACTACACAGCAGTCCCGACGTATCAAGGTGAAGAACAAATACCGGAGGAAATTGTTCCTTTGCTTCGGCAATGTGGGTTTTATTGGATCATTGGATCATGAGGATGGGATACCTAAAGATAAATGCGGCCTTAATTGAAAGATGGAGGCCCGAAACCCACACGTTTCACCTGAGATGCGGAGAGGCTACCATTACTCTCCAAGATGTGTCAGTTTTACTAGGTTTGCGTAGTGACGGGGCACCATTAATTGGTTCAACTAATCTTGTTTGGGCCGACTTGTGTGAAGAATTATTAGGAGTCAGACCACAGGAAGGGGAAATTGAAGGCAGTGTCGTCAAATTAAGTTGGTTGGCTCACCATTTTTCTGACATAAATATTGATGAGGGTAACATTGAGCAATTACAAAGGTTTACCCGTGCGTGGATCCTTCGATTCATAGGAGGTGTCCTCTTTGTTAACAAAAGTAGTAGCAGAGTTTCCTTAAGGTACCTACAATTTCTACGTGACTTTGAACAGTGCAGCACGTATGCGTGGGGACCTGCCGTGCTTGCGTATTTATATAGAGAGATGTGCAGCGCCACCGATTACAAAGTTAAATCAATCGGAGGTATGTGCATCTTAATCCAAATGTGGGC
The DNA here is from genome assembly GCF_000004515.6 of Glycine max. Lineage (NCBI taxonomy): Eukaryota > Viridiplantae > Streptophyta > Magnoliopsida > Fabales > Fabaceae > Glycine > Glycine max. Next base: position 21,861,638 of record NC_016091.4, on the reverse strand, counting down.
ATGGGAACGATGCACGACCTTAGCTCCAAAGAGGACGCCTCCCGTTATAGAAAATAAACCACTCGGACACAGGTTTGTCGTTTAAAAAATTAGGTTTGAATGATAAAATATTTAATGATGGAACGTGTTGACAACGATGATTTCATTTTTATTGTAGGTGGTTGCGACGTGGAAATCAGCATATTGGCAATGATGATCTTAGACTTTTCCGTCGCAAATTGGATTTGATGAAACGACATGAGGTAAGAACATCGTAATGTAATGCTTAAATGGAATTTTAATATGTTATGTTTGACTGAAAATTGACAAGCGTATTGTTATATGCAGTTTGTCTGGGAGCCATACACAGCAACTATGATGGCAGCGTTGCCTCCAATTTGTGTGGTTGGAGGTGTAGCTTGGTTTGCGGTGGTGCCACTGATTTGTTTCCATGTTGTTGAGTGGCACCAACCCGATAGAGTTTTACGACAATTTGGATTGCAACAACCCATTCCCGGGTGTCCTTCGCAACCGCAAAATCTCCATGGCATAACGCTCAAAGGCAAACAAGATGAGAATTGGTTCCACCTGTTGGCCCCAATCATTGGTCAGTGGAACAATCGAGCAGAGTTTAGGGTCGACGTTTATCCTCGACAGGAGGGCCTACTGGGTTATAACTCGGACTACATGGTGTGGTATAGGCGTAAAACAAAGATGTTTGTCGACCCAAACAATGCAAACACAGCTGCATTGGTATTTATCTGTTTTTCAATGTTTAACTTCTAATTAATTTCTTAAGCATGAGCATTAATTTGTTGACGCTACTAATTGCAGGGTGAAGTTGTGGAGACTTTACAATATATGGTGTCACCACAAGGGAGGAACACGTGGACGGTTGATGATCTCGTGTCTTACGTGGATAAGTTAGCAATTATATCTGAAGAGCAAGAGAGAATCACTGAACCAGTGTCACATGGTCCAGCATCAGAGCGTGAATTCCCAGCCCAAGAGTTTCCCATTCTTCAGTCAAGTGTTGAAACTCGGGGCATAGGCAGACGAAGGGAGCCTGTTGAAGCGGAACAATATTCCCAACAAATGATGGAGCGTGGTCATGGAATGTATTACACGCCAGCAACATTTTCCGAATATCCTTCACAGATGTATCAGTATCCTTTTGCAGGTCATCATACTGATACTTCTGAGACCTCACATTCGTTCGGTGGTGTTGCGGAAACACAGCCTCATTTTTCATGGCCCACTATGACTCCTTCACAGCAGCACGATGCCCCCATGGCAACACCTAACGCCCCATTTGCTCCGCAATGGAATGTACCCGGAGCAATACCTGATATGGGCGAGTTATTAGGTGTTGATTTGCGTCAGGAGTTTTCTGCAGAGGCTGAGGAAGCAGAAGCGGGGAGACAACGCGGCGGCAGAAGAAATCCTGATCGTCAAGCGCGAAGATGGGATCGACCATGTGGCACATCTTCACGACATCACGGACACCATAATGACTGATTTTGATGTATCTGTGTAATTTTGTTGTTGTTTGTTAGACATTTGATTTTGACAATTAATCTATCGCATCTCATTTATTATGCCTTACTGATGCCTTACTAATGTATAGAGTTTATGTGGCACATCAAACTATAATAATTAACCAAGTTTATGGGTTTAGGGTTAGAAGTTAGGGGTTTAAGGGTTTAGGGTTTGGATTTGGGGTTTATGGGGCACCAAGTACGCAACAAATGTCTTTTTGCTAACATTTTTCATCAGACCAAAAGGATGAAGGAAAAAATGGAATGACTATAAGACCTAACAACAAGGAAAATATAGCTTCGTGTTAGTGTTTAGGTGTTTGGGTTAGGGTTATAGCTTAGGGAGTTAAGGGATATGGTTTGGATTAGGGTTAGGTTTTATGGATTACATGGATTAGGGTTGTTTCCTAGTGCTTCGGGTTAGGGTTTATGTGTTTGGGTTAGTGTTAGAGGTTAGGGGTTTTACTCTTTGGGGTTGGGATAGGGTTATAGCTTAGGTGTTTGGGGTTTAGTGTGTTGGGCTTAGGGTTTAGGTGGGTTGGGGTTGGAGCTTAGTGTCTTGGGCTTAGGGTTAGGTTTGAGGATTAGGGTTTAGTGTTAGGGTGTATGGATGTGTTTTTAAGTAACGAATTCATTGAAACCCACAAATAGCTAATGCACACAAACCAAAATAAGTAATGTTTTTAACTAACAAATGTATTCAACCCCACAAATTCAATACATTGAAGAGAACTTAAACAAATACAAGTCACTCGGCTAACATACATAAATCAATGATTTGAACAACTCCCACGCTCAGATTGCATTGGACAACGACGCCTGTTATGCCCTTCGGCTCCACATCTACTGCATTTTATTCGGTGCTCAGACGGTTCGACCCAATCCATCTCATTCCTTATCCTTGTTGATTTTGGCCGACCTTTCGCACGAATTGTGGTTGGGTCAGGGATAAGTGTCCATGCATCATTAGAAGGAGGAATAGCCGCTTCATTCCCAAGAGGCCACCATTGTGCGGAGTAAGCTTTTAAGATGTGCTCATTTGTATAAACAACATCTATATATTGGTAGTAGTTCAGGCTCACGTAACCACAAGCTGCAATAATATGTGAACATGGATAGTGAAGCGCAGAATACCTTCCGCATTGACAATAATGACCGTTCAAGTTAACTGCCCACTTTTGTCCGCCACGCTGCGTAATAGGATTGAAGGTCTCCTCTACTTCAAACCTTGTGGAGTGGATGTCATACACGCGAACGATGTGCGAACAAGCTTGTTCTTGATTTTTTCTAAGTTCTTTAACAAGCTTTGAACAATATACTTGGCCTTCATTTAACTGTCTCTGGGCTTGGCGGCCACGCTCAACAAAGTACTTTCGACACCTACTGTACGTTGATTTGACCAAGGCTGTTATGGGAATGTTGCGACAATCCTTCAAAACCTTATTGATACATTCTGAGAGGTTGGTTGTCATGTGGCCATATCGACGTCCTTCTTTATCATAAGCCATCGTCCATTTTTCCTTTGAAATGCGATCAATCCATGTTGCTATGGCTGGACTTAGTTCACGAAATTTTTCTAAATTTTGATCAAAAATGTGCTTGCAAGGAGTGTAGGCTGCATAAAATTAGTTATCAATAACAATTTTAAGTATATATGGAAGTTAAATAAACGTGACCATTAAATATGAAATCTTACCCAACTTCTTCAACATTTCTTTTTGTTTGGCGTTATTGAATTTTCGATTGAAGTTGCTTGCTATGTGTCGCACGCAATAGACATGATAACCGTGGGGAGGTTGCCAACCAAGTGCTTCATTAGCCACAGCGGACTTTATACTCGCGTGTCGATCAGAAATGAGACAAATACCATTTTTATCAGTGACGTGTTCACGCAAGTGTGCCAAAAACCATGACCACGCTGTCAACGTCTCACCTTCAACCACCGCGAATGCTAGAGGAAGGACGCCACCATTTCCATCTTGTGATGTCGCCATTAAGAGGGTCCCACGATATTTGCCGTACAAATGTGTACCGTCAACTTGTATGATTGGCTTACAGTACTTGAAAGCTTCTTTACATTGCCCAAAAGTCCAAAAAACTCTATGAAACTGACGGTGTTCGCGACTAACCGTATTCCCAATGATAAAATCGTCATGTAGTACTTGAAAATATGATCCAGGAGAATGATTTTGCATGTGTGTTAACCACGACGAAAGTTTCGCATATGACTCATCCCAATCGCCATATTCAATTGCAATGGCTTTCTGTTTCGCCAACCAAGCTTTTTTGTACGACACCTTGTACGCAAATTCACTGTTAATCCTCTCTTGAATCAAAGAAATTTTTATTGATGGATCTTCTCTGATCATGCCTGTGAATAACATAACAAAATTTAAATGATAATTAACAAAAAATGAACATAATATGAACATAAAATACGTACCTACTACACAAGTGGCAATTAAATCTGAATCAAGTTTCTCGTGATCTTGTGTCATGGTCATATTCAGACATGTGTGTGGTCCACCCCATTGTGTGACTTTCCACGTATCTGTTTTTTTAGATATAATTGCCCTCATATAAAAAGGGCAAGGACACTCTGCATTTTTATTCACACAACAAACCACATACTTGTTCGTTTTGCTTTCAACAACTTTGAAGCTTTGATGCACCTTCATAACATATTGTTTCACTGCATTTTTGACCGCATCTTTACTATCAAATTCCATGCCAACATATAATTCTTGGCCAACATTAAAGGTCGACGGCATCTCCAAACCGCAAATGTCCTCCTCATCAGGATAACTCCAGTTGATATTGTTATAATGTGAGGCATCATTCCAAAATGGATTTTCAATTCGTTGTGCACCTAACAGTTCAAAATAAAATAAAAAATCAAATAATACTTATTTAGCATTAAATACAATTGTCATCAAATAATAAATGTATTGTCTAATTTTTTCATACAACAAATTATACCTTCTGCTGGGTGAACAATTCTTACTGGTTGAGGAATGTTTGTGACTTCATCGTCTGTATCAGATATACCATCAACACTGTCATCTTCGTCTAAAGACTCTTCAACGTATGAGTTAGACACAAGATAATCATCATCATCATCATCATCGTCTTCGTCAATATGTAAATTGCTCATATTTGTTGCCGGTTGTGTGTCATCATTAGATAAATAATTTCCACATGATGTAAGCGAATTGGCAGAATGAAACATTGAACCACCAGCCACATCCTTTTCTATGTACAATTCCAGAACTGACATTTGGTCTTGTTGTTTAAAACTTTCCAACATTGTTTCAATGTCTTCATCGTCACAAATTTGCAAGGCAATATATTTTCCTGACACTAAAAATCTACAGCTAATAGCAGAAATAATTTCATTATTTTGTAACTTTACCTTATCTCCAATTTTTTTCTTCAAAGCATTGAAACTAATTCCACGTTTAATCTGAATCGCTTTTTTACTACCTTCAAATATTACACCATCATTATCTTCATACACCCTTCCATTGAAATACAACACTGTTATAACCGAATTCATCGTGTACCTACAAAAACAATATTTGAACATGTCAAATAAGTTACAAAATGGTATCACAAAAAGTCATTGCTGAAACTTCAAAATAAAATGTAATTTTTTTTAAAAAAATTATTTCAAATCAATTTCACATTAAGACACTTTAAAAAAATTAACAATTTAAATGTAGTAATTTTAAACTAATGAAGATGTAATTCAAATTATTAATTTTAAATAAATTTCACATCAACACACTTAAATAACACACGATTTTATAAAACTTTTAATCAAAACTAATAAAATGTAATCACAAAAGATCTCTTTATTGGAACTTCACATTCAATTTCTCTTTTAAAAAATTTTAATTAACTTCAAATTAATTTTATGGGACAAACTTATAAAAATGAACAATTTTAACATAGTCATTTTTAACAGAAAATTTATTAATTCATTACCGAAGTTAGTAGTATAAATAATTATTCTTAACCATTAATAACTTTAAAATGGAAAAAGGTAATTACAAAATTACTACAAATATAATAAAATTTTTGTAGTACAACAAAAAACAAAGCGTCAAATAACACTTTCGAGTTCAACATTTCTAAATTTTTAACACACCAACAAACCAACCTAATCTAATTAAAAAAATACTACAACTTCATATTAAACAAAAAATTTCATACTCAAAATACTTACTTCAAATAAATATTATCTATAATTTTTTTTATTCAAACTTCAAACGTTCATCAACACCAACCTAATTTAATTAAAAAAATTATACAAATTTCATATTCAAAATATTTTCTTCAAATACACATCGTTACACAATTTTTTTGTTTATTTTTGGCATTTAAATATACACTAACAAGCCTTTTAAACATAAAAGCTAAACCCTTAAACCACTAACCTTAAAATAAAATGCTTCATACCACAAAAATTTCCAAACCCATCAAAATGTCAAAGCTACCAAAACGAAAATAAAGTGTTCAAAGGGAAAGCGCTGAAGAAAAAACATGAAAACTAATATAATTTTTTTAAAAAAAATTGCTTCATAGCACAGAAATTTCCAAAGCCACCAAAATGTTAAAGGTGCCAAATCAAAAGCAAAATGTTCAAACGGAAACCGCGAAAGAAAAAACATAAAAGCTAATATAATTTTAAAAAATAAAATGCTTCATACCACTGAAATTTCCAAAGTCACTAAAATGCCAAAGGTATACCAAAACGAAAGTAAAATATTGAAACGGGAAGCGCAGAACGAAGCTATACGAAAACGAAAGTAAAATAATGAAACCGAAAGCGTAGAACAAATATACAACACCATCGGTATTTAAACAGCTTTAAACGCCATCACCATTGGCGTTTTCAGGCAAAACGCTGGTGCCAATGGCGCTTCCCTGCTGCAGTCAGTCTGCACTGCAGCACTGCAAGCCTAGGGCTAGCCTTCAGCCTTCACCAAGTCGCCAACACTGTTGGCGTTTTCATGCAAAAGTGGAAGCGCTGCTGGGCATGGCGTTTCCATGGCCACGTGCCAAACTCCTGCTGAAGGCGCCATCAACAATGGCGCTTCCCATGCAGGGTACGTGCCAAAAGAGCACCCCCTGGGAAATAGCTCAAGAACAGCCCTAGTTTGGGAAATTCTTTGTAAAAGAATCCCAAACAGGGAAATTTGCCCACAAAAGCACTTTCATAGTACAAAAATACACAGAGAAAGAGAGTGAAACAAGTGGTAACTTGTGCTGCAGGTTTTGACTTCGTTTTCCATCATTCATTCATTCACAGTTTCACTTTGGTTGGAAGCACAACGTGACCATGACGATCAAAGCAAGGGAACCATGTTCACCACCTTATTTATATTTAATGGGTCACAGCCGTCTCTGACATTGACCCCACAAGACACCTTTTCCTTACTATATTCCAAACCAAACATAAGAAAAAATCAACCTAAAAGAAGGGGGGGGGGGTACTGGTGTCGTTATTCTTTGCTATTAAGGTTTGGAATTTATTTGGGCATCTGAAAGTTCTCAATTTTCAACATGTGGTTGTGGTTCTAAGGTCAAACAGACCAATTTTCCTTTTCCTTCACTCATCCTTGCGTTTTCTCAGCAGGTTCAATTCACCCTTTTGTTTTAATTTGCTACGATTGGTTATTCTTGTCTGTATATGTTGTTTGTATGATTTTCTTTGTTTGTGTATTAATTTCTTGTGAGCACTTTTCTCTCGACATCTACTATTTCCCAATTGATTGAGGATCTTTGTAAATTTTCTTAGACAAGATGGAAATCATAGAAGAGAGAAAATTTTCTAAATTGTTGTCAGAGCTGATAGTTTTGTCCGATGAGATTGCTTCTCTTGCTAAGAACTCTGAAATTGAGGTGCATATTTTTGCTGAGATTGCCATGTTGGTTGAGAAATTTCCACCAATCTTCAATGACTTGAGGGAAAAAAACACTGTTTTGGACAAGCCACCTATAAGAAAATCCTTGGAATCTCTTGAGAATGAGCTGAGGCGTGCGAAAGCTTAGACTAAAAGCTCCAATTTGAGACAACCAATCAAGCAAATTGTGGACATAACACATGATATCGGTCGATCCTTGGGCCTTCTGCTTGTAGCCAGCCTAGAAGTGTCCACGGACTTCAGAGAAAAGATTGGTACATTGCAAAGACAATTGATGAATGTGAGATTTTCCGGAAGTGCCATGAAACTGACTGGAGAAATAGAAGAGGAAATAGTTAATGTCTCTATCGATGATGTTGTTTTGCAACTTAAGAATGGTAAGGATGAAGAATTTGCGGTTGCACTTTTGAGACTAAAGGAGTTCATGAGGAGTGAAAGACTGGATGGTGGCTTGATTGATGAGGAAGCAACTCTTTCCATTCTTTTCAATCGTCTAGGTTCATGTAAGGCTGACAATAGGTTGACCATCATTCGATTGCTAAGAAGTATTGCTTTAGGAAATGATGAGAAAAAGGTAAAATCCTTAACATAAGGTGACGTATCTTGTAAATGTTGGTCTAAAATCATTGCACCTATGGTTGTTTTAGCTTAATTAAGTAGTTCACTGCAGGAGAAGATGGTAGAAATTGAATTTTTATCGGCAGTGGTGAAGTCACTGACAAGAGATTCAGAAGAGAGGAAGGAAGCAGTGGGGCTGTTGCTAGACCTCTCTGACATTCAGGCAGTTCGACGGCGAATTGGAAGAATTCAAGGGTGCATTGTTATGTTAGTTGCTATACTTAATGGGGATGACCCTGATGCCTCACATGACGCGGCAAAGTTATTGGATATATTGTCTAGTAATACTCAAAATGCACTTCATATGGCCGAAGCTGGCTATTTTAGGCCACTGGTACAGTATTTGAAAGAAGGTAATACAGGGTTTCCTTATCTGGTACATCACTTTCCTTCTCTATCATTTATGTGGATAATCCATTCATGTTATTACAAGTAATTTAGGAGTATATATCATCGAGTCCATTATATATCATAGATGAAAATCATAAAGTGTTTATTTAGGACAATACTATTACCCTTAAATTCAGTTTAATCTTAATTTGATAGTCTTGGCTATGTTTCCCCAACTGAATTAACATTTGCCAAAACTGGTATTGTACTGTTTCTGTGTTCATACATGTAAATTTTGTGTTTTCTTCTATCCTAATGCTACATGCATGATAAATAACAATTTTTTTAGCATGGTTTAAACATATGTTTTGTTCCAATTTGATGATTATATGAAGAAAAAATAAATTTAGTCCTTATACATACAGTCATTTCCAGTTACGTGCCTGCCATCTGTTGCCTCATAAAGTATGGAGTTAAGTTACTGTAAAGTATAGTTTTAAAATTGTGCGTCACGCATGCTATAAATATGTTTTAACCTTGTATAATAATATTTAGGAGGGGGACGATCAATGACTTTCATTTGGATTTATTAATTGTTCTGTGTATGGCTTCTAAATCAACAATGATCAGAACTGTAGTAAATGATTCTACATTCCATGCACCTGAATCTGAAATCATGCTATTGTAGGGTCTGACATGAACAAGATCCTAATGGCAAAAGCACTTTCTAGGTTGGAGCTCACTGATCACAGCAAACTTTCCCTTGGAGAAGCTGGGGCAATTGAGCCCCTTGCCAATATGTTTAGTACTGGGTAACTCGAGTCCAAGTTATCCTCTCTAAATGCACTACAAAATCTGTCTAGCATGACAGAAAATTTGCAACACTTGATCAGATCTGGAATTGCAGGAACTCTGCTACAACTTCTTTTCTCAGTAACATCTGTGCTCATGACTTTGCGCGAGCCTGCATCAGCTATTCTTGCAAGAATTGCTCAGTCAGAATCCATCCTTGTTAATGATGATGTGGCTCAACAGATGCTTTCACTTTTGAATTTTTCTAGCCCTATAATTCAAGGTCATCTATTAGAAGCTCTAAATAACATAGCCTCCCATCCTGGTGCATCCAAAGTGAGAAGCAAAATGAAGGAAAAAGGTGCACTTCAGTTGCTCTTGCCCTTTCTCAAGGAAAACACCACCAAAGTCAGGAGTAAGGTCTTGCAATTGCTGTACAGTCTCTCGAAAGATCTAACAGATGAATTGACTGAACATCTTAATGAAACTCATCTTTTCAACATTGTCAATATAATCTCAACATCAACATTAGAGAGTGAAAGGGCTGCGGCTGTCGGCATATTGAGTAATCTTCCTACTAGTAATAAAAAAGTGACAGATATACCAAAGAGAGCAAATTTGCTGCCCATTTTAATATCCATTATGTATTCTAGCACAGGAAGTGATTCATCCACAACAAATAACTTCTTAAACGAGAGTATTGCAAGTGTTATTATTCGCTTCACAATTTTCTCTGACAAGAAACTACAACTTCTTTCAGCCGAACAAGGGGTGATTCTTTTGCTTGTAAAACTGCTCTCAAGTGGTTCACCAATCACAAAATCAAGGGCTGCAATCTCTTTGGCTCAACTATCGCAGAATTCTCTGTCTCTTAGGAAGTCTAGAAAATCAAGGTGGCCATGTGTTCCGCCCTCGGTGAATGCATATTGTGAAGTTCATGATGGATATTGCTTTGTCAACAGCACATTTTGTTTGGTCAAGGCAGGTGCTGTTTCTCCCCTTATCCAATTATTGGAAGATACTGAGAGAGAAGTAGTTGAAGCTGCTTTGCATGCCCTCTCAACTCTTTTGCAAGATGAAATCTGGGAAGGTGGTGTCAATTCCATTGCCAAGTTGTCAGGTGTGGAGGCTATTATAAAAAATGTACAAGTTGAGGATGCAAAGGTTCAAGAAAAGGCAATATGGATGTTGGAGAGAATATTCTAGGTTGCAGAACATAGAGTAAAATATTGAGAATCTGCTCAAGTGATTCTTATTGATCTTGCCCAGAAAAGTGATTCTAGATTGAAGTCAACAGTTGCAAAAGTATTAGCTGAGCTAGAGCTCTTGCAATCTCAATCAAGTTACTTTTGAAACAAGCCTTTTTCTTTGACCAATACCGTGGCAGTGATTTTGTTTTGATCTCCATTCATTTATATTATTTTGGCGTACATGTTTGTGTTTTACCTTCTTTTGGATGAGCCACAAAGTGCCATTTTGGTATTTGTAATTTATTTGACGAGAAAATAGTACAAGTTTGGTGATGTATCAAGGTTGACTATCTCTGTTCACTATTCTTTTTTTATTTTTGCCAGTTTAACATTCTACATTAACAATCTATAATGAAACAACTCATCAATTAAGAGTGATACATGGCAGATAAATATTTTAGAAATAATTAAGATAAGATAATAAAAACATCATTCCATACCACAAAAATAAAAATCAAACACACTTTTTAGTTTCTAAATTTCAATTCCCTTGATGATGATCTCTGTTAAATAATTTAAAATTCAAATCTTACATATAAATTTAGCTTGAATATCTATAAAGTAATCTGATCTATTTCTACCCAGAGATCTATGAAGTGATAATTAACAATAGTTTTTTTTACTGGAATAAATTACAATTGTTATTAATGTTAATGTTTGACATATTAATTTTATTTCTTTACCAAAAAAATATTAATTTTATTTATATACAAGTTATTTTATCCAACCCCAGTGTGATTTTAAATTTACATATGATTTTTTTATTTGATCAATTTCCATAAGAAAAAGGTTGCTAAGGATCAACTTATATCCTATACTAATGTGGGTTTAAATCTTACTATATACATGAAGACTTAAGTGTTATTTGAATTTTAGGGCATGTCCTTATCTAGTGAGTTCACATGGCCCAGCTAAACTTTCACCTACTAAAAAATACTATCATAAAAAAATATTTAGTCAACAAATATTGTCATAAGTAATAATATAAAAAAATATAAATATTTTAATTAAAAAATGTTCCATAATACAGATAAAGGTAAAAATTTATATAAAAGAACTTTTGATTGATCCTACGGACTACTTATACCTCTAGTTTTGATATTGATAGCCAACGTAAGTACAATTAGATGGATATCAAAGGAAAATTAGGAAATTATTTTGTTAAGTTAGTAGATAATATTATTATGGATGATAAAACTCTTTTTAAGTATTTAATACAATTATATATGACCATGACTCGAATTTGAGGAAAACTAATATATTATTTGTTAAGTGCATACGAAATCAACATTTTAATAAACATTAAAAAATTGAAAGAATTAAATAAGGAAACATGTTTACAAGGTAATATTTTTTTTGCTAACATCACACTTGTTGACATCATCATTTGCAAACGTTACACTCTTTGCTCAACATTTGTTAACCACGTCAATAATTGTTAATATTTTTTCACGATAAGTACTAAATGAAAAAAAAATATATTTAAAACCTTTCTTAAAGAAAATTACAGGAACTAAACAAAGGGTAAATTATAGGGATGACAAGAGTTGAAAGAATTAATTGTGACACAACTTTCCAAAAGTTTATGCTAAAGTTGACATTGGTGTTGCTTGATGAATAACTAATTTTTCTAATAGTGTTATACCTGCTTTGACATTTTTTTATTAACACAAATTAGTTTTAAAAAAAGGCGTTTATGTGATATTAATGAGAAAACTTGATGTTTGACACAAGATTAATTGTTGAGCAAGGTGTTAATGTTATTGGTGCAAGAGAGGTGACGGGCAAACATATCAAAACAATACTTACTTAGACACCAAAAAAGAACAAGACTTACTTTCCTTTAATGAATTTGATATAATCTGACCGCATAACTCTAAAATTCTAGCGTCGACAATTCTCATTGTGTATCACTTATTGTGACAATTAACAAATGTTAAGGTGAAATATTATAGTATGTTGGTGTATACTTGCCAAGATTGATATTTAGATACAGGAAATTGTATGTTACAGTTTTAAGAATTAAATCTACACAAATTAATTTCGTATATTTTATTTTTAACTTTTTAAGCAACTTGTAAAATTCACTAACTTGACAGGTTAATGTTGCATTAGCATAAAAGTTAAAAGTAAAATTCGTCAAAAAAGTAAAAAGTTAGAGATAAAAAAGTACAATTATTTTAACATGTTAAGTTAGCTCAATGATAGGAGGTAAAATTTACAAGTTTTTTTTAAATGTTGGAATTAAAATATGTCAAATTAATTTATTGGAAGAAAAATTCATCAAAAAATAAAAAAATTGGATAAAAAATACAATTAAACCAAAGATATATAATTTATCTATTTCTTTCCGCTCATCCAAATAAGCTTAGAGAAATTCATTCACTTCTTCTCTTCCTATTTATATTCATTTCTCATCTATTTCAATTTTTAATTTCTTTCATTTCTAATTATTTTCTCTCTATTTTCATTTTGTTAGTTATTTCCATTCTATTTATTTTCTCTTTATTTCACTTGTAATACAAACAAGAAAGCATTGATTTCGGTCTAAAAATGCAGCCTCAGTGTCAGTCGACTTAGCAAGAACATGTCAAACTTTGAACTCACCCTCTTCTTCAAATAATTTAATTAAATGGACATGGAGGCTTGTAACACAAATGTGTTTCCATAACAAATGTTAATAATGGTGCGCTGTTTCTTCTTCTGCCTCATTTCCATGTTATCTGTAGAAGGCACCATTACTATTACTCCAAAGAAGTCAATCCAAGGAACCAAGTCCCTGGTTTCTGCAGCTGGAACATTTGAAGCAGGATTCTTCAACTTTGGAAACTCACAAGGCCAATACTTTGGTATATGGTACAAGAACATATCACCAAGGACTATTGTGTGGGTTGCCAACAGAGATGCCCCTGTGAAAAACTCAACAGCATTTCTCACACTAACTCATCAAGGAAATCCTGTTATTCTTGATGGCTCAAAGGGTATCGTGTGGTTCTCCAACTCATCAAGAATTGCTGAGAAACCAATCATGCAGCTTTTAGACTCAGGAAATCTTGTTGTGAAAGATTGAGACAGCACAGAGAATTTTTTGTGGGAAAGTTTTGATTACCCTGGTGACACTTTTCTTGCAGGGATGAAACTTGAGGACAAACTTGGTTACTCGTCCTTATATGTCTCTCATTTCTTGGAAAAATACGGAAGATCCTGGTTCTGGTGAGTTTTCATATCACATAGATGCTCATGGCTTTCCTCGACTGGTTACTACAAAGGGAGTGAGTTTTTTTAGCAGAAGAGCAGGGTCATGGAATGACTATATTTTAATGGAGTTTCGTGGGAAAGAATGGTTAGACTTAGAATCTCCAGATGATCTTTAGTGGCTACCGAGAAGGAAATCATTTCCTTAGAATCTTCCGTAACTCCCTTTTTAAATTTGTTTTCTTTAATGCCAAAATTACCCTTAATAAAGTGAGAAGAGAGAGAATTAATTTTAATAAAACTAAAATAACCCCTAATGACTTTAATACATTTAAGTCTAACCATCATCACATTATGCATTTTTTCATTAAAGTCATTCTATAATTACATGATCCAATATGAGATTAAAATAATCTAACATTCTCCCACTTTGACTCTTGTCATGACTTAAAGATTCAACATTAAACTTTAAGTGCGCACCATACATTGAAATTACAAGTCACCATCCTTAATTTAATTAAAATGATTGAATAATGGTGATTGCAAGTTATCCAAAGAACTTGGTTCCTTCCATGTATTACGAATCATCCAATTCAACTTAACTTTAATTAATACTGTAGTATGTGTCTTTATAGTCCTTTCTATGACACAATAATGTCATCTCACAAAAACAATAATGTATACCATATAATGTGAATGACAAAATAAATAGAAACAACTATAATTGAATTCACAAGTGTCATATAGTACAAGCATCACAACTAAAATGTATATATATACATGACACTACATCGTTAACAAGGACTTATCCACAACACCCATCCTTTCAACATGGCCAATAAATGTCTTGGGTGGTAAACCTTTAGTTAACAAATCTACTATCATTAAGTTTGTACTAATATGCTTAACACTTTATGCTTCTACACTCTTTAACTAACAAATACTTTAAATTCATATGTTTTGCTCTTTTAGAGTATTTGTTATTCTTAGAGAAGAAGGTAACTGTTGAGTTATCACAATAAATCCTCAGCGGTCTGGCTATATATACTATCGACAATACTAAACCTTGAAGTAAAATTCCGCAACCATAATGCTTGAATTGTGGCCTCAAAGCATGCCACAAACTCAACCTCCATGGTAGAAGTGGCAATCATGGATTGTTTTGCACTTTTCCATGACATCGCTCCTTCAGCCAAAAGGAAGATGTACCAAAATGTAGACTTCCTTGAGTCCACACATCCAACATAGACTAAATCCGAGTCGCCAATCACTTCAATGTGATCTGGCCTCCTATATGTGAGCATGTAATCCTTTGTGCCTTGTAAGTACCTAAGAACTTTCTTTGCAACTTTTCAATGATCTATTCTAGGATTGCTTTGATATCGACCCAACACTCTTACAGGAAAGCTAATATCCGGTCGTGTACACGTCTAAGCATACCTCAAGCTCCCAACCACTGATGCATAAGGGATATGCTCTATTTCCTTTCATTCCCAGTCATTCTGGGACATTGCATTTGACTAAACTTGTCCCCTTTTTGTATTGTAACAATCCCTGCAAAGCATTTTTCCATTTTGAATCTCCCTAAAACTTTATTGATATATCCTTTCTGAGACAATCACAACAATCCTTGTGATCTATTACAGAATATTTCTATTCGTATCACATAAAATGCCTCACCCATATCTTTCATTTTAAAGTTATTAGAGAGATACTTCTTTATATTATGTAACATAGCAACATTATTAGCAGGAAGCAAAATATCATCAATATATAAGACTAAAATTACAAATTTGCTCCCACTAACCTTCATGTAGATACACCGATCAACGGTGTTCTCTAGGAAACCATACGACGTAATAGTATCATTAAACTTAAGATACCACTATTTGGAAGCTGATAACTACTAATTATGAGTATATTTTGGGGGTTAAATTATAGAGGAATTTGTAATTTTTCTCTTCTAATTTTTTATTTTTTGAGCAAATAATTGTTAAATTAACATCATTTAAGTTTTTGTGTAGAGAATATTAAAAGTGATGGATTTATGAAGCTTAGTGAGTAAAATAAAGTCCAGAAAAGCAGGAATAATTAAGGAAATTAGAGCTAATTAAGGAAAGCAAGCTAGCTGAGGAAAGAAGGACTAATTAAGGAAAAAAGACTAATTGAGAAAATAAGGACTAATTAAGGAAATAAGACTAATTGAGGAAAGCAGAATAATTGAGGAAAGAAGGGCTAATTAAGGAAATGAGACTAATTGAGGAAAGAAGGACTAATTAAGGAAATCAGACTAATTCAGAATCCCGCTAATCTGCACCTATAAAAGAAGAAGAGAGAAGAAGGAGAAGACACATAAATTTCAACAGAATATAATTCCTTATAGAAGGAAAAGGCTAGAAGGATGAGAAGCAAACAATGAGAGCCATTCCTTCCCTCAATTTCATTTCTTATCTTTTCCCCCTTTATTAAATATTTCCCTCTTGCAATTATAAAGCCTCCATGACTAATTGATCTTTTGAACCAATTATGCTAACAATCATCCCAAGTATGTCAACCTTCCTTTGGTTTTTGCTTCCCTTTAATGGATCTGCTTCCATAGGGTCAGTTTGCCATCTACTTGGAAAAGCCCAATTAAAAGAAACATCAGTTTATAGTATGTCTGGTAGACCAAACCATAAAGAACAATTAAAAACAGTTGATCATCCAGAATAAAACTATACCGCATGGCATTGACCCTTGCTTGCCTATCATCAGTGTTAAAATCATCATCAACATCAGAATTCTCTTGAATCTCTTCATCTCTGTTCAACTCTTCAAGAAGGCTATCTCAAGGATTTCCATATGAACTTGAATGTGCACCAGTCCCATCTGTCATCATGGTTACTATGGACTTTATGGTATCTCTCCTTCCTCTTAGATAATCCCTTATAGGTTCACCAACTGCCTCAAGGAAAACACTTGCAGGGTCCATTGTCCTAAGTGCTTTAATAGTTGAAACATATTGGTGTAATATATCATTGGTTGACGCGCCTGCAGTAAGCAAGCGATAACACAGTGCTGAAATAAATGATTCCACCAGCTTTGAATGTTGTCAGTGTATTTAAGACACAATTTTAAGTCTTCAATTGCCGGAGAGCTTCCAATATTGGTAGAGAGAAAGGAAAATACATTATCAGAAGATGTCACATGAACAAACGAGCCACAATCCAGAAAATAATTAATTTGTTATGACATGTCAAATGGCACTAATGCTTAATGTTGGTGTTTGAAATTTATTGAAAACCAAGGTTAAAGCATGCAACTGTAACAAGAAAGAGGTGATAATTCAAATTCAAGCTTCATTGTCCAAAAGAACATGTTAAAGCCTACAATAATTGCCATTCTCTTTGCTATGGCTGGAAGCTATAACTAGTGAACATGTTTTAGTCAAGGGTGCTAATCTACCCCTTCAATTTGCTAAGACATAAAAGAGGGTAATTAATTTTCTAATAGAAAACTCATAAGAAAAATAGAGAATTAAAAACAAAGTACCTCTAAGGATAATCAACAATTATCTCGAATAATTTGGCTATTCTTAAATCTTGTAGTGTTTCATATGCAAAATATTCCAACCGCAACTTCCATCTTACAAGCCCTTCAGAGGGAGTATCAATTCTAGGACAACATCAAGATGGTTGTGGTGCCAAAGGTGATTTCAAACCTGTTGAAGTACTCTCATAACTAACGACATCACCAAGATAGACAAGAAGTGCATGAAGAAACTGAGGAGGAACAACCTGAATGATTCCAGTTATCAATGTACTATGTTAGAATTATGAAAGCATACATTTATTTTTCTAAATAGGCAACTATGGGCAGAAATTATATTTTAGATATAGTGCCACAATGACTGTCCAATTTTCAGAAGTAAATAAAACTAGGATCTAGTTTTAAATTCTTCCATTAACAACTTTGGAACTCGTATGCACTATAGAGATACTTTTTACCTACTAGACTTATTGCATATGATCATTGATATTTTTTATACAACATGTAATTAAAGTTTTTCTTGTGAAAACAAATGATTGGCCAAAGCAAAGCATCCTAAAAAATCTTATTAACGGAATCCATACAATATATGTAAATGAATTTAATATATCTCCCGAGGAAAGAATCATAGTTATGTAAGAATTGAAATGCAACAAGACTAACAAATTAAAAAATGCTACTAAGAAACAAGTGAATTGAAACTTGTATGTGGTATAAAATTTTGACAAGACTGGATACTTGGAAATGTTTTTGGGGGTTGGTCGTCATTTGATCAACCAGTGACCAATCTCTTTAAATGTGATAAATTGTTGAGTGCTAACAGAATGATGAGAAGTACCACAACATTGATTGTTACAATATGATAGAAATACACATTTGAAGTATAATGCATGCATCCCCAAACATGGAGATGCCTCAAACTGGGTTTCCTTCCTGTCGATAATTCATAAGGGGTCTTAGGAACTGCCTTACTAGGAACCCTGTTATGTAGATAAACAAGTGGTCTTTAATGCATGCATCCACAAAGATAAAGGTAGAGTACTATAACTCAGCATAGACCTAACCATATCCATTAGAGTACGATTCCTCCTTTCAGCCACACCATTCTGTTGTGGTGTGCCAGGCATAGTATACTATGCACATATGCCTATACATTCAAGAAACTTTGCAAATGGACTTGGAAATTATCCACTTTCATTAAATTTGCCATAAAATTCACCACCTCTATCAGACCTTACAACTTTCACTTTTATATCTAATTGCCTTTCCACCTCATCAATGAATACCTTCAAGACATCCATTGATTGAGACTTTTTATGTAGAAGATATATATAACAATAACATGAAAAGTCATCAATAAAGGTGATGAAATACTTTTCACTGCCTTAAGATGGAACATCAAAAGGTCCACACTTATCAGTGTGTATCAATTCTAAAAGTTCATTACTTCTTGTAGCAAAATTCTTTGATATTTGTTTAGTTTGTTTTCCTTAAATACAATCTAAAAATATATCCCAATCACTAAAATCTAATTGAGGTAAAATTTCATTTTCATTATCATTTCTTTGGGAATATGACCTAATGTTTGATGCCACAAATAAGTAGAGCTATCATTATGCATATTACGCTTGCTACTAACATCACATTCAACATTCAACAAGGATTCTTTAAACTTTTCATCAATATTGAAACAATACAAACAATCTATTAAAGTACCAAATCCATAACAGTACATATCTTTAAATAATGAAAATTCATTGTTTCCAATCTTGAAATTAAAACCTAAAGCATCCAACCTTGCAACATAAACCAAATTCCTGGCCCATCTAGGTACATAGAGACATCCTTTCAAATCTACATGACAACCAGTGTCCAAGATTAATCTATAAGTCCCAATGCCCTCTATTCTTGCCTTCATCCTGTTTCCTATGTAGAGAAACTTTTTAGTTCCTTTTATGGTTTGGATCGAAAGGAATCCCTACATAATATGTGACATATGAGTAGTTGCTCCAGAATCAAGCCACCAGGTATTATTAGGCACCTCAAAATATACCCTCTCTTTACAAAAGTAGCACTTCTTTTCCTTACAGACTCCTCCATCTTTAACCTTTAAGTTGAATTTTCCTTTGCCTTTTCTACTCGACTTGCTCTTGCTAGTACTAGCTCCATCATGAGTTGTGAGACTAATTGAGTTGTCCTTCATTTTCTTTAATCCCCCTTCCTCCTGAATTAACATGACCTTAATTTCTTGAAAATTCCATTTTTCCTTAAGAGTGTTATAGTTCACTTGAAATTGGCTAAATTTAGTAGGAAGATAGTTCCAAATAAACTGTACTAGAAAGGACTCACTCCCTTCCATCTCCATGGTATCTTTGCTGCCAGATTAGCCATTTTTGTCACATGATCATGAATTGGTTGAGACCAATCAAACCTTTAGTTTGTCAGCTCACTTGATAAATTCCCCACAATTGATTTGTCAGTAATATCAGATAGTGAGTAATCCTTGACCAATTTCATGAATTCCCTTGCATTATCTATTTTAGGCATATATGGCTTCACATTTGTAGCCATAATTAATCTCATCATGTTCAATACCAATCTGTTAGACCACTCCCAAGCCTCTTTAAGAGACTTGTCAACATCAGTATTGGTCTCTGTAATAATTGGTGGGTCTTTATCCATTTTCAATGCTAGGTCCAAGTCTATTACACCTAGTTGAAACTAGATCATTTCAGACCATTCAGCATAGTTGAGCCCATTGAACTTGATCATTAAGTTAGCCAAAGCAGACAAGTTAGGAATAGTTGCATATATTTAAATAAACTCACACTTAAAGCTTTGAGTAAACTTAATGGATTCAAACTATATAAACTTTAATCATGTATCTAATTTCACCTTTGGGTGATAAATAAACACATTTCCATATCAATAATGATGCCAACCAAATACACTTTAATGGGAAATAGACCATACTATTCTAGACATGCATGCTACCTTTGGAGACACATACATACTCAACAAGCATGAAAATAAATCTTTAATATCATTACTTATAAGCAATGGTTCACCTTTGGGTAACTCATGTATGCCTTATAATTAATAATCTTAATAAACCCAAACATGATAATTTCACAACATCGTTATCTCAAATAATCAAGTAAAATGAAATTATAAACCTAATAAATTTGACCACTTTGGTGATTAACAAATCTCACTTTAATTTATAATTTAAAAAATATTCATTTCTGCAAAAATAATTTTGCAATTTCCTTTCAAATGCAACACCGATTACTGGTGCAAAATCCATGTACATAAATTTCTCTCATATACAAAACAAAAGAATTATAATCAAAATAATCTTCCATTTTGATAAAAGCATATAATACACATGCAATGACTTTAAGGTTTCAATTACCAATACAACATGTATATCATTCAATAAGTAATAACATGTCATGCAATCTCCAAATTGACATATATTATGCATAACATATGCAAAGAATGGGATATTGCATTGTCGATCAAACTAAGACGTTACTTTTCCTTTATGTGCAATGCAAGATATTTTCCTTTACGTCTACTGCACTTTTCATTTTAGAAGAGGAAAATAAAACAGAGTAAAGGATCTTTAATGGAAAATATATTATCCCTAACCGTGTTGTGATACCAATTGTTAGCAAAATTATACTTTCATGTGTAATTTCTAAAAATTCATTATACAAGAAATTACACTAGAGGATCTTGGATAACATATTTCTCACTACTACAATACTCTGTAATTTCTTTAAGAGATTTAAAGAACATATCTAGATCCCTAAAGCACTTTAGAATTTCCTGGTTGATATTTCTTCCTTCTCTAACTTCCTTTCCATGGTCTCTAGGATGGTGTAGAAACCCAAGTAAAAAATGAAAACCTGATGGAAGGGGAGAAAAATTATCCCTTTTTAAAACAAAACTTCCTAATCACTTCTTCTATAAATCCCTTTTCAAGTTTTTTTTCTTTAATGCCAAAATTACCCTTAATGAAATGAGAAGAGAGGAAACTAATTCTAAAAACTAAAATAACTCCCAATGACTTTAATACATTTAAGTCTAACAACCATCTTTTCATTAAAGTCATTCTATAATTACATGAGCCAATATTAGATTAAAACAATCTAACAAAATACGCCTAAGTTGTGATGGTGGATATGGGTTTGAGAAGTACATGGGAATGAAGTTACCAGACATTTCTCTTTATTGGTATAAGAGGAGCTTGAGCCTTAAGAAATGTGAGCAATTGTGTTTGGAAAACTATTCTTGCACATCATATGCAAATATAGATGAAGATGGAAGAGGGTGCTTGCTTTGGTTTGATAACATCATGGACTTGACAAAACACACAGACCAAGGACAAGATATTTACATATGACTAGCAGCTTCAGAGTTAGGTATTTTCATTTCCTATATCATTTGCATTTTAGTTACTTCAAACATAGCAAACAGAAATAGATAAACTAGTTGATTTTGTAAAATTAAAATCAAGATTCTATGATGGAACCTCAAAGGCAGCTTGGGGTGTACAATTTTTGAAATAATTTCCTTTACTTGTAGAAAGCAAAGCAAGAAAAGAAAAGGCAAGTTTTGTGGTAACCATAATAATATAATGAAACATTTTGTTAGTCAGCTTTTAAATTGAAGCTAATCTAAGATTTTTTGTTTTCCTTTTCTCCTAAAGTGCAATCTTCATGTGGCTTGTTTGTTGGCATAGAATGCTTTATTATGTCTCAGATCATAGAGGGAATAACAAGAGCTTTGATAACAAGAAGCTTGCAGGGATACTAATGGGCATTGTTGCATTCACCATGATACTTGGATTGGCCACATTCACATATATGAAGAGGAAGAAGCTCACGATGAGAGGTGAGTTTATGTACAGTAAAATTTGACTCTTTATGATATACTATAATATTAGAATGCAGTTTAACTATTAGAATAAAGAGAAGTCTCATTCATGTTCTTCCTATTTTCCTTTACCTAGATTACTATTAAATTTTGAATTATATTAAGTTGGTATCTCCTACGATTATTTCAAGGATGCTAAAAATATTTCATTTGAAGTACTAGGGAGGGGGATGACGTGGAGTTATCTACAATATTTGATTTTTCAACCATCTCTAATGCCACAAATCACTTTTTAGACAATAACAAGTTAGGAGTAGGTGGCTTTGGAAAAGTATATAGGGTAGTTAACTTTTCTATCAAATAAACCTTGTTTAATAGAGTAGTTCTTGATTTTTTTAACCCAAGTTTCAAATATTTTGAAATTATTGCCAAGGTGCATTGCAAGTTTGGCAATATGATGTAACTCCATGTAGAACTTGTAAGCCTTGGATCTTCTTCATCAATGGAGTCCTTTGCTTCTTGAAGATCAATTTCAGCGGAATGGAGAAGGAGGAAAGGTGATTGGAGACACCACTTCAAGGAGAAGATGAGTGGAGGGAGAAGATGAGTCAAGAGTAAGCTCACCATGATAGGAAGCCATGGACAAGAGCTTGAAGGTAAGAGAAGATGAGCAGAGGGAGGGAGAGAGAGAGAGGGGGGCACAAAATTTATGCCTCAAATGAGGTCTGAACTTTGGAGTGTAATTTCTCAAATGATCAAATTTGAAAAAAAAATGCAAATACAAATCCTCTATTTATAGCCTAAGTGTCACACAAAATTGGAGGGAAATTTGAATTTCTATTCAAATTTCACTTGAATTTGAATTTGTGGAGCCAAATTTGAAGCCAAAATTTCACTAATTATGATTAGTGAATTTTAGCTATGGTTGAGCCCACTAATCCAAGATCAATTCCAAGATTCTTCACTAAGTGTGCTTAGGTGTCATGAGGCATGTAAAGCATGAAGTACATGCATAAAGTGTGACTATATGATGAGGTAATGGGGTGTAGCAAGCAAATGCTCACCTCCCCCTTAGGCTGGTCCAAAATTTAATTGGATTGGGCTTCTCCCAATTCAATTAAAGTTCTCTCCCAACACACATATCAAATAGTGCACTTAATACATGTGAAATTACAAAACTACCCCTAATACTAAAACTATTCTAGGTACACTACAATAGAAGGGCTAAAAAATCCTACATTACTAGGGTACCCTCCCTACACTATGGAGCCCTACATACAAGGCCTAAAAATAATGAAACCATAATCTAATATGTACAAAGATAAGTGAACTCATATTTAGCTCATGGGCCCAAAATCTACCCTAAGGCTTATGAGAACCCTAGGGCCTTCTCATGCATCTTTGGCCCAATCTTCTTGGAGTCTCCTAGTCATGGCTCTGGTGATAGGTCAGCTTCTTGGGAGGATTGCATCACAAGAGATTGCAGTCATGAGGCTTGCAAAATCACTTGAACAAGGAGCAGAACAGTTCAAAAATGAAGTGATGTTAATGGTAAAACTTCAGCATTGCAATCTTGTAAACTTCTTGGTTGTTCTATTCACCAAAAAGAAAGGCTCTTGATCTATGAATACATGCACAAAAAAAGCTTGGATTACTTCATTTTTGGTTTAAAATTTCACACTTTGCAATTTATGACTCTTCATTTTGCTTATGCAATTATGTAGTGGTTACACTGACTTAAAATTGAAAATTCCTAGATTCAACTCAAAGTAAACAACTAGATTTCATGAAGGGCCTTCAAATTATTGATGGTATTGCTCAAGGGCTACTCTATCTTCTTCAAGACTCTAGATTAAGAATCATGCACAGTGATCTCAAAGCTAGTAACATTCTTCTGATTAATGATATGAATCCAAAGATATCCGATTTTGGTTTGTGATGCAATCCTATCCCGTAAGGGCATTGGATAGAAGACTCCAAGTAGATTGGGCCAGAGATCCAAGGGAAGGCCCTAGGGTTCTCATGAGCCTTAGCGTAGATTTTTGAGCCCATGGGTCAAGGTTGGATCCACTCTTCTTTGTAAATATTAGAATAGGTTTTTCCTTCTTTTGGGCCTTGTATTTTGGCCATTCTAGTAGTATAGGGTTTTAGCCTTGTATTTTAGGGCATTTTGAGTAGTCTTTGTAGTAGGGACTTTTTTTTGTATTTTCATGTATTTTGTCAAGGAGGTGAGCTTAGTTTTTAGATGGGTGTGTGTAGCTAAGCTCTAGCTTCTCAAGGAAGCTTCTCAAGGAGGTGAGCTTAGTTTTTAGAAGGGTGTGTGTAGCTAAGCTCTAGCTTCTCAAGGAAGTTTTCTCAAAGAAGCTTCTCAAGGAAGTTTTCTTAAGAAAGCTTCTCAAGGAAGCTACCTAGTCTATAAATAGAAGCATGTGTAACACTTGTTGTAACTTTGATGAATGAGAGTCTTGTGAGACATACTTCAAAGTTCCACTTCTCTCCCTCTTTTTTTCCTTCAATTTCGTGCTCCCCCCATCTCTCTTTCTCTCCCTCTTTCTTTTCCTCCATTGAAGCATCCTTCCAAGCTTCTTATCCAAGGCTCATCTTGGTGGTGAAGCTCCTTCTTCCATGGCTTATTCCCTAGTGGATGGCGCCTCCTCTCACCTCTTCTCCTTTGTCTTCTGCTGATCTCCATGGTGGAAAATCACCATTAAAGGACCTCATTGAAGCTCAAAGATCCAGCCTCCATAGAAGCCCCCAAAGCAAGCTTCCATCAAGTGGTAATCAGAGCACAAGAGCTTCAAGTAGGTGCTCCTTAAACCTCCATTAATTTTTTGCTTTACCTTCTCTTCCATTATTTTTTCTTCATTTTTTCTCCATGTATCTCCTCAAATGTCTTGTTCTAAATGTTGTTAACATGATTCTTTAGAGTTTTCACCTATTAAACTTGCTATAGAAGCTAGATTTTATTTTCTATGGTTCAAATTTCTTGTTCTTGTTCTTGTTCTTGAACCATGAATTGTGTTGAGTTTAGGTTCCTTTGAGTTTTGTCTTGTTATTTTTTGTGGCTGAAACCTAAACCATAAAATTCTTACAAAAATATTAAAGTAGAAGAAAACCTCAAAAATCTAGAGTGACTTGTTCACCTATTGTAGTTTTGTCATAGAAGTCATGTCTAGTCATGAAACTTGTCAAATGAGATTTCTTATGTTGTGCTGAATTTTATTTTCTTGTTTCTTTGTCTAACTCATTTGCTCATGAGTGTATGAAATTCTTTTAGCCTATTATTTGATTTGAGTCAAATCTTTCATGTTAATTAGTCCTTAACATGTTCATGCAAAATTCTTAGAGAGTCTTTGATTGTGAACCTTTTCTTGAACTTTTAGGTTTCCTTATGATTGTGTCTATTGTGAATTTGAGTTTTGCTGATTGAATTGCTGGCTGAAATGTTGATCCTAAGTGAATATTGAACTCCTAAAACTGTGGTAAACAATCCTAGTGAGTTCAACATACATAGGAAGGTTGAAAGTAAGCCCAAGGCAATCAATATACCAAGCTTAAAAAACAAAATCGCTGGTGCTGGCAGCTTTGACATACAAACTTGTAAAAATTAATGAGAATTGGTTAATTCGAATTTTGAGCTGAAATTTTTACTGAATTTTCTAGACATCTGGAAAAAAGTTATAAAAAAAGAAAAAAGTGATTTGGATAAAAGGAAAAAATACGAAAAATCACACAAGTTGGCAGGAAAATCAGTATCCAGGAAAAAAAAAATGAAAGGGAAGTGTGCTTGTTGTTTTGGCTCAAAATTTATTCTATAATTGGTGCCTATGTTATAACAATCTTAGTTCCAAAATTTCAATTGAAAATTAGTGTGATGACAAGTGCCAAAGCTAGAGGTTTTTTGATC
>NC_016091.4:21835258-21835558 GCF_000004515.6 Glycine max | reverse complement strand
CTTTGGTTATTGCTTGTCTCTTTGTTTCCTTGTTTGCGGGTTGCCATACAGGGAATTGGCAGGAGGATTGGTGCCATCCCTTGAAGAATTTGAGTCCAGAAAAAAGGGCCAGCCCCCTTAAGACCTATTGGACTAAGAAGAATTCCAAATTGAGTGAATCACCAAAGAAAGAACAACCACCAAAATTGATGACCGCTTTGTAATTTTGTAATTTGCAATTTACTTACCTTCATTGCTTTCAAGTTTTGTAACAAAAAGGCCTTTCATTGGAATTGTGTTGGGAGCCTCCAATAGGTTACC
>NC_016091.4:21779891-21834466 GCF_000004515.6 Glycine max | reverse complement strand
AGAAAGACCAAGGTCAAGGCATCTTAGGAGTGACACCTTCTAAGCCCAAAGATGATAAGGGGAAGACAATAGAAAAGCAAGCCCCTAAGGCTAGTATGCAAGAGAAAACTAGCTCTATAAAGTGCTTTAAATGTCTTGGAAGAGGACACATTACTTCTCAATGCCCCACCACAAAAACCATGATTATGAGGGGCCAAGACATTTATAGTAGCCAAGATAAGGCTACTACTTCACCTTCCTCTAGTGAAAGTGAAGAAGCAAAAGCGGAAGAATCTAGTGAAGAAATCTACCCCCAAGAAGAAGGACAACCATTAGTGGTTAAAGAGAAGTGTAAGGAGGTAAGTGTCTCCTCCAAGAGGTTAGCTAAGAAGGAAACTCATTTTACAATAAAGACAAACATTAAAGAAACTTTCCCTCTTAGACAACCTCCACATTTTCTCTTCTGTAAAAAGACACTTGCTAGCATTGCCACACCTCTTGGGCTTGAGTTTATTCCTCAAGTAAAGAAGTTGTTGGATGAGGGTTTGGTTCGCAAGAGCTTAAATCCTTGTGCTTTTTTGGTGCCTAAAATAGGTATTATTAGGCACCAAGTCCCTAAAATAGGTGGTATGATGAATGTTTTGAGTGGTGCAACCCTCTTTTGTAAAATCACTCGCACACCTAACATCTTCATGGTGTGTGTACATAGGGACCCATTGGGTAGGTTTTTTCTTATTTTTAGTTTCAATACAAACTTAGGTACTCATATGGGACACCTTAGGTTTGCCATACTTTTTGGTAGGAATAATCAATATGAAAATACAGAAAAAGGTATGTTTTATTACGTTACTTTTCTTAATTTTTCAAATAGTGATAAAGGGGTTCCCATGAACCCTAAGAGAATAAAGGTCATTCCTGAGTGGCCCACTCCACCAAGTATAAGAAAAATTTGGGGCTTCCATGACTTAATAAACTTTTACAAAAGGTTTGTCCTATATTTTTCTATACTTGTAGCACCAGTCATTGAGTTGGTGAGAAACCATGTTCCATCATGGGAAGATGCCCAGGAAATGGGTTTTCAGACCTTACCTTACTTCAACATACCAAACACCACTAATACATATGTCTTTGTTCTTTTTACAGGTGTTGAGGGAAGGAGCTCAGAGTATGAAGAACCTCGGGATTTGAGGTCAAATCCTTTCCAAGGTGGAGGGAATGATGCAATCCTACCCCGCAAGGGCATTGGATAGAAGACTCCAAGTAGATTGGGCCAGAGATCCAAGGGAAGGCCCTAGGGTTCTCATGAGCCTTAGGGTAGATTTTTGAGCCCATGGGTCAAGGTTGGATCCACTCTTCTTTGTAAATATTAGAATAGGTTTTTCCTTCTTTTGGGCCTTGTATTTTGGCCATTCTAGTAGTATAGGGTTTTAGCCTTGTATTTCAGGGCATTTTGAGTAATCTTTGTAGTAGGGACATTTTTTTGTATTTTCATGTATTTTGTCAAGGAGGTGAGCTTAGTTTTTAGATGGGTGTGTGTAGCTAAGCTCTAGCTTCTCAAGGAAGCTTCTCAAGGAGGTGAGCTTAGTTTTTAGATGGGTGTGTGTAGCTAAGCTCTAGCTTCTCAAGGAAGTTTTCTCAAAGAAGCTTCTCAAGGAAGTTTTCTTAAGAAAGCTTCTCAAGGAAGCTACCTAGTCTATAAATAGAAGCATGTGTAACACTTGTTGTAACTTTGATGAATGAGAGTCTTGTGAGACATACTTCAAAGTTCCACTTCTCTCCCTCTTTTTTTCCTTCAATTTCGTGCTCCCCCCATCTCTCTTTCTCTCCCTCTTTCTTTTCCTCCATTGAATCATCCTTCCAAGCTTCTTATCCAAGGTTCATCTTGGTGGTGAAGCTCCTTCTTCCATGGCTTATTCCCTAGTGGATGGCGCCTCCTCTCACCTCTTCTCCTTTGTCTTCCGCTGCATCTCCATGGTGGAAAATCACCATTAAAGGACCTTATTGAAGCTCAAAGATCCAGCCTCCATAGAAGCCCCACAAGCAAGCTTCCATCAGTTTGGCAAGAACATTTGGAGGAGATCAAGTAGTGGCCAATACAAATAGAGTAATGGGACATAGTAAGTACTTAATGAGTCACATATTTTCATATTATGATGCAACCCATTTTGACATCCAAATTTTAATTTTGTGTGTCTACTGTAGTGGCTATATGCCTATTGAATATGCATTGATGGATCTTTTTTAATCAAATCTGATGTGTTCAGCTTTGGTGTACTTGTATTGGAGATAATTAGTGGGGGAAAGAATCGAAAATTTCACAACTCTCAGCATCATCAAAATTTTCTTAGTCATGTAAGATTAAAGTCTATATTAATTTCCTTATCTTGATGTATTATTTCAAGTTGCAATCATCCAATACTAACTGTTGTGTCCTAATTAAACATGCAGGATTCTCTGATTTGGATAGCTATAAATGGAAATGTTAAAAATTTAGAATAAAAATGTATTTGTACTTGCTTCATTTAATAAAATAGTGTAATGATTGAACTTAAAATCATTTAGAATCAATGCCTTGAGTTTTGGCCATTCCTTTAGCACAAAACTGAGTTTAAAATAGTTCTTCCACCTGTAACATTTGACTACATTTGAAAATTTAAACATGTAGGCATCTTTTCAAAACTCTTGAACTTATAAGTTAACAATGAAAACAAAAATATTTGAATAGGCACTGACGTTTTTCACTTGTTGGCTTTCATGGCATTCCGGGCATGGAGATTGTGGATTGAAGAAAAGCCACTTGAGCTAATAGATGACCTATTAGATTTAGATGATCTGGTTACTCCACATCAAATACCGAGATGTATTCATGTGGGTCTACTATGTGTGCAACAAACACCAGAAAATAGACCCAATATGTCATCTATGGTTTTAATGTTGAATGGTGAAAAGCTATTGCCTAAGCCAAGCCAACTTGGGTTCTACATAGGAACCAATCAATATCCACCAATTCGGGTAGAATCCTCTTCGAGAATTTGTGGAGCTTGTTCACAAAATGAAGTTTCAGTGTCCTTGTTAGAGGCACGATAGGAAACCATTGGGTTGATGATTCATGGATTAATTGTCCATTTGGGGAACTAATTTATAGCTTATTATTTAGATTTATCTTATGAAAAAAAGTGTAAGTATAAGAGAGTTTATGATAATAACTTAGAGTAATGATACTCATACAACAAGTTGTACAACAACTGCCAACTTAGAAAAAAATCAAATTTGCTTAAGCAAAAAAAAAAAAAAAAATTCCTATCTTGACAAGTGAGAAAAAAAACAAATTTTAATTTTTTAAAAAATACATGGTATCCCGCTGCTATTTTCCATTCATTGTATCATCATCCTTCCCTCTTTCTTTCCCCCTCATTCAATGGTTTTTCCACTTTTCAACACACAGGATCAAGTAGTGAGGATAATGGCGTAAGAGTGTGCAACGGATGCCATGTAATTAGTGTGGGTATATCAAGATGTTTAATGTGTACGTGCATGAAGACCTACAACCTTTATAAGACTAAGGTTCGATCTTTTATTTGAAAAAGATTAAGAGGGATTGGAACATGAATGTTATATTCTGAGTGCATCTTCTATTTGGTTCTCTTATAATCACAATTCACAAGGTACTCTCACAAAGGAGCTATCAAGATTTGGCCACTGGAGTTGGAACTCATAGTGAAAATTGCCATTCAAGTCAGATTTTGCAAATGAATTGCTCCATATATTGGATTTGTGTCTTTGTTAAAATAAGATAAATTAAGATTTGATTGTTCTTATTGTTATTTGCTAATTTGTCAAGATAAAGAATTTGAATTAGGAGAGAAGAAAGAGGGAAGGATGATGATGTGGTGAATGGAAGACAACATTGGGATACCAAGTCATTTTTTTTTTGTTATTAGATTTTTCTTTTGAAATTAAAATTTGATTTTTTTTATCACTTCTTAAGATAAGGAATTTTTTTTTCTTTTATTAAACAAATTTGATTTTTTGCTGAGTTGGTAGTTGTTGTAGAACTTCTTATACATATTTTTTTTTTAAAAAAAATCTTGTTGTACATATTGTTGTATGACTCTTGTTTTTTTTTCTTTATATTAAAATTTGATTTTTTTGTTAAGTTGACAATTGTCATACAACTTGTTGTACATGTTGTTGTATAAGTATCATTACTCTAAATATGAATATAAACACCACAAATCATAATCTCATAATTAATTAATTAATTACAGAAACTTTAACATAAATTTAATTACTCTTGCTATATAATTAGAACCACTTAATCATGCATTATGAAATGCATAGTGTTTTAGTTGTATTGATATCACTACTCTTGTTTTTTTATATTAAAATTTAATTTTTTTGCTGAGTTGGCAATTGTTGCACATGTTGTTGTATGAGTATCATTACTTTTATGTTTATGCTTAATACGTGTTTTATATGTGATTAGTTAGTTCTAGAGTGCTTGGGCCTAGGTGAGCAGGCCTCGAGTGATGAAAATCATGTGGGTGAGTTTAGTGAGATATAGGGTGCAAAGAGAGGAAATATGAAGAGTCATAAATCCTTCAATAGACCCTTTCAAATCAGAACCACAACACAGACACTCTTATTTCACTCTCTTCTTCCTCTCCAAGACAATCCACCATTAGAGAGTGTGAGACCTTGAAAACCTAGCCCAAAGGACCTTGTTGTTGAACTTCTTTTTTTTTAATTTGGACTGATGTCAGAGGTAAAAGTCCCTTTTTTTTCCCTTCTAATCCTCCATTTTCGTTTTCCTCCACAGGCACTTTTCAAAGCTTCATAAAAGTGTTATCTTCCAATGTTTTGATGTGTTTTAAGTTGACTTTTGGGGTTTGGGAGGGGTGGATTCTATAGAACTACTATAAGAGTGAGGGAAAGTTAGCATCTTGGACCCAAAGACTTCTCTTTTCCTTACTTTCTTCATCACAAAGCAAGTTCATTGAGTTTGATAGAGCCTTTAACTAACATTAATATTATGTTATGTGTTGAATCATTGATATGAGTTTTCCCCCTTTCTGTTCCTGATGATTTGGGGCTTTGTGACTTAAGATGAAATTATATGAATTTGTCACTATAATATGTTGTTTTATCCTTGGAATAGTCTTTTATGTGTTAAGATTTGTCCATAAACCATTGAGGTATGATTTTATGTGTTTGGGAGGCCTTGGGTTTTGCTGAAAACCCTATTATGACATTCTATTTGTTGCAAATTTTGCCCAGCATCCAATCATCCAGCAAGTTGCCTCCAATGAGGTATGTCTAGTGACTTGCATCTAGCGAGTTGCATCCAGTGACTTATGTCTAGTGACTTGAGTCCAGAGACTAGTTTTAAGTCTAGAAATCAGTTTTGAGTCCAAAGATCAGTTTTAATGTTCATTTTCCTTCTGTAAATTATTTGTTTTGAGATCATAGTGAATTGATGATGATATGAGATGATGTTGATTTATGATTAAAGTTGACTTTATGTTGAGATCATGAGATTCTCATTCATATGACTTTTGGTGAGTTGTTTGCAGCAATTCAAGGTGTTAAAATGTCTTGCTATACTTATTCAACTATAGGTGGGTTCATGAGTGTGTTGAGCATATCATTGGTAAATCTATGATATTATAACGTATGATATTGATTTGAATGATCATAACATACATGCATTGATGAATGGCATCACTTGTGAGTAGGCACTTAAGTTGGGGGTACTAATAAGGCCATCAACCTAGTGTTGGGGGTTGTCAGTGGTAGCTAATGGTGAAAAGGCCTACAAAATGGATGGGTGGCCAAATCCCTAGTTACAAGTCTTACCGGAGGTAAGCCACTACCCACAATCATCCATTTTTTTTATAAGACCACACTTCCTTTGTAGGTTAATTTGAGCTTCACAGAATGGTTAAGGTGTGACTATGTTATGGAATGTACTTGGATTAATTGCTCAAGGTGAAATCTTCCAAGAGTATAGAGTGAGCATGATATAACATGATAGTTAGACATGTATATTGATAATTGTGACTAGAGAATGATGTATTAATAAATGAGTCATGAAAATACTTTGATTTCTAATGGTTGATGAGTTGTTTGATGACGATGATGTATGTTTATTGAACATTAATGTAATGGTTGATGAACTGATGATTATTATGAGATACCTTGTTGTGAGAGTTCAAAGACTTATGCTTTATGTAAGATTTCTACATATTATGTTATATATGTGACGATAGTAGGTCATGCTTTAATTGTTAAGTTTTATCCCATTTTAGTATGCTTGTTTTTTGTAAGCTTATCCTTGTGTTATTGTACGTGTGATTCATGTCTGTTATGATCCAATATTTGATGTAATGGACAACGGATGACTAGGAGGCGACCCTGTGTCTTTAGAGACTTTGTGGAAATGCGTACCTAGATGTCAAGATGTATTTTCTCTGTTATTTCTTTCTTAGCATCATGTATAGTGTAACATCCCAATTTTCTAGATTAGAAAGTTTAGAGTAACAATAGCTTGTGTTTTTTTTTATATGCAGTGTAGTAGCATTATCTTTAGTGAAATAATTTATATAAGAGAACCATCATTAGGGCTGCTTGTAATGCCCTAAAATTTCAATAACGGAAAATAGATGTTTGATGTATTTCTTGTGTTATTTAATTACTTGATTAATTGAATTAATTGAAGTGTTGTGTGAATTATCCAAGTGCAATTGTTTGGTGTGGATGTTACGTTATGTTGAGTTTGATTGATCTGCGTTGGAACAATTTGCTCAGCAACACCAGCTCACTAAGCGCAATTCCATCCAGAGGGAATAATTCACTTAACGACCCAGCTCACTATGCACAATTCTAGCCAGAAGACAAATTTTGCTTAGAGTAAAATATCTCACTTAATGCCAAGAGCTAAATTTTGCTTAGTGAGACGAGCTCGCTAAGCGAGTCTCGCAAATTATAAATACGTCCAAAAGCAACAGAAACATGATTTTTTCCTTTTCTTCTCCACAAAACCCTTACGCAAAACTTCAAACCTCCTCCTCCCCTACTCATGACCACTGGTGAACACCAGAGCCACCATTGCTTGCCGTTGAACCACCGCATGGAGTGGAAGCCTTTAATCAGAGTGGAATCTTCAAAACTCAACTCAAGGATTCGGTAGAGAACGGAGCACTCGACCCTCCCTTTTCGGTTTCTTCGAGGTAACTGAGATTTCTATGCCTTATTCTAGATAGATTGAGTCTATCTTTTGTTTCTCTTGTGATTTGGTTACCATCATTGGATGTTTTTACGTTTCCTTTGAAAAATCGCTGAAAACGAGACGTTATAAATTTTCCTTTTTATGAAATTGATTTCGTTTTTCTAACCTTTGCTAAACCCTGATCACATTAGCATGATCAAAATTTCAAAATGACGTCTATTTGACGTGGACCACAAAAACACCATTTTAGCCACTTTTAAGATTGATTAGGTGTCGCAACCTACCCTTCGGTGGGGAGCGACGCGAGACTCAAAAGTGCGTCTTCTTGTGAAGAAAATGCATGGAGTCGCCACCAACGTTTATTTGAGGAAAACATTAGAAAAACAAAAAAGACAAAGGTCTGCGAATTTTGAAAATGAGGGTTCAGGAGTCACAGGGAAGGTATTAGCACCCCACGCGCTCGTGACAAGGGACGGAAGCCTCTAATCAGTGTGCAAATCATGACTTCAATATTATTTATTTTCTCTTTTTTATATTTTTTACTTTTTTGGGGTCGACAAGGGTGTTTCCCTCGCTCCTACGTATCCTCGGGTGCGAGGAGGAAATCAGACCTACGTAGTTCTTTAAGAACTGAACGTTGGTTTATTAAATTGATTTTTTTTTTATCTTTTTGGAAGATTGATTTTAGTTTTGAACAAAAGCCGTTTTAAGGCATTGGACCTTGAAACGATCTTTTGATTTTTAAAAGAGGAGAGAGTCATTAAGGAGTTGGACCTTGAAACGATCTTCTCAAGTTTGATGGGCGGAGAGAACCGTTAAGGTGTTGGACCTTTGAACGATCTCTTGATTATTTTTATGAAATGAAGAAGTTTATGAGTTGGTTTTATTTGGTTTTGGCTCATTAACCTTTAATCCATTTTTTAAGATAACCTGCGGTGCCAATGACCGGTTAAAACTTATTTTATTGATGAAAAGAGTTTATGACACAAATGATCGGTTAAATTTTATTTAAACAATGATTAAGTGAGATTACAACACAAATGATCGGTTGAAATTCATTTAAACAGTGATTAAGTGAGATCACAACACAAACAATCGGTTGAATTTTATTTTAAGGGTGATTAAATGAGATTATGGTATGAAAGATCGGCCAAAACTCACAACACATTGTCGTCTTCGAAATGTAAATGAAGACATTGTTGCCTTTTGAAAGCATGCAATGACTGAAGACATTGTCTTCTTCAAAATGTAAATGAAGACATTGTCGCCTTTTGAAAGCATGCAATGATTGAAGACATTGTTGTCTTCAAAATGTAAATGAAGACATTGTCGCCTTTTGATAGCATGAAATGATTGAAGACCTTGTTGTCTTCAAAATGTAAATGAAGACATTATCGCCTTTTGAAAGCATACAATGACTAAAGACATTGTTGTCTTCGAAATGTAAATGAAGACATTATCGCCTTCTGAAGGCATGCAATGATTGAAGACATTGTCATCTTCAAAATGTAAATAAAGACATTGTCACCTTTTGAAAGCATGTAGTGACTGAAGACATTGTCGTCTTCAAAATGTAGATGAGGACATTGTCGCCTTTTGAAGACATTGTCGTCTTCTGAAAATTTAAATGATGACCATGATGGTCTCCGCATGCCACCAGACTTGATTTTCCCTGGATGGCAAAAGAGACTGAAATAGTCTTGAAAAACAACGAAAATGGATGACCATGATGGTCTCCGCATGCCATTAGACTTGATTGTCTATGGATGCAAAAGAGACTGAAATAGTCTTGAAAACAATGAAAACAGATGACCATGATGGTCTCCGCATGCCATCAGACTTGATTATCTCTGGATGGAAAAAAAGACTAAAATAGTCTCGAAAACAAAAAAAGTGAATGACCATGATGGTCTCCGCATAGCAAAAAGGGTGTGGATGACCATGATGGTCTCCACATGCCATCGAAAAGGATTGTCTCTGGATAGCAAAAAGGGTGTAGAAGCATATATGATATGAAGTTTTTGATCCAATCCTCCCTAGGAAGGGACCAGTCTCTAGAGCCATGAGCAAGAGGCTCCAAGAGGATTGGGCTAGAGCTGCTGAAGAAGGCACTAGGGTTCTCATGAACCTCAGGGTAGATTTCTGAGCCCACGGGCCAAGTTTGGGTCCAATTCTCTTTGTACATATTAGACTAGGATGTCATTATATTTGGTCCTTGTATTTAGGGCTCCATATTGTAGGTAGGGTAACCTAGAAATATAGGATTTTTCAGCCCTTGTATTTTAGGGCACCTAGACTAGTTTTTGTATTAGGGGTAGTTTTGTAATTTCACATGCACGAAGTGAATATTTGATGTTTGTGGTTGGAAAAAAATTTAATTGAATTGGTAGAAGCCCAATTCAATTAAATTTTAGAGGGGGAGGTGAGCATTTGCTTACTACACCCCATTGCCACATCATATAGTCACACTTTGTGCATATCCTTCATGCTTTACATGCCTCATGACACCTAAGCACACTTAGTGGAGAATCTTGGAATTGATCTTGGATTAGTGGGCTGAACCATAACTAAAATTCACTAATCATAATTAGTGAAATTTTGGCTCCAAAGTTTGGCTCCACAAATTCAATTTCAAATTCAAGTGAAATTTGAATTGAAATTCAAATTTCCCTCCAATTTTGTGACACTTAGGCTATAAATAGAGGTCATGTGTGTGCATTTTTTAACTTTGATCATTTGAAAATTAAACTTCAGATTTCAGAGCTCTCTTAGAGCACAAAATTTCGTGCTCTTCTCTTCCTCTCCCTTCATTCATCTCCTTCTTCCTCCAAGCTCTTATCCATGGCCTCCTATGGTGGTGAGCTTCTTCTAGACTCATCTTCTCCTTGAAGTGGCGTCTACTCTCTCTTCCTTCTCCATTCCGCTGTCATTCATCTTCCAAGAAGCAACGGAATTCATTGATGAAGAAGATCCTAGGCCTACAAGCTCCAATGGAGCTTACATGAGTTTTGATGATGCCAAAGATGAGCGCGATTCAAGTCAAGAATT
Organism: Glycine max; assembly: GCF_000004515.6. Taxonomy (NCBI): domain Eukaryota; kingdom Viridiplantae; phylum Streptophyta; class Magnoliopsida; order Fabales; family Fabaceae; genus Glycine; species Glycine max. The sequence goes on along the minus strand of NC_016091.4, from coordinate 21,824,211 downwards.
TTGAAATGCAAGAAGAACAATGTACTCAGTTAGGATCTTAGAAAGAATTCCTTTATTGATGCTGCACAGGTTTGGCTAAAGGAAATATTTTACAAATTTTTTTTACGAACAATTATCTTTTCAAAAATATGATATTTCCTCTCTAGTAATCGATTACTAGAGGATGTAATCGATTACCAGTGGCCAAATTGATTTCTCAAACAATTTGAAAATTTGGAATTTGAATTTAAAAGCCTATAATCGATTACACATGTATGTAATCGATTACCAGAAGTTTAAACTTTTTGTAACAACTTTTAGAAATTTGAATTTAAATTTTAAAAGCTTGTAATCGATTACATCATTTGTGTAATCGATTACCAGACACAAAAAATTCAAATTTCAAGTCTGAAGAGTCACAACTCTTTAAAAACTACCTGTGTAATTGATTACCACATTTATGTAATCGATTAGCAGTAAGGAATTTTTGAAAATAACCCCCAAGAGTCACAACTGTTCAAGAATTTTTGAATGGCCATCAAATGCCTATAAATAGGTGACTTGGGATACGAAATTCCTTAGAGTTTTTCTGAACAACATTGTCTTATCCTCTCAAAACCAAATTATCTTATCACTATCAAAATATTCCTTGGCCAAAACACTTGCAAATTCAATAAGGAATCATGATCGATATTCAATTGTAATATCCTTATCTTAAAGAGAGAAAATTCTTCTTCTTCTTATTCAAAGAGATCTGTTTAAGAGTTTAAGTTGTAAGGATATCTGAACACAAGGGAATGGTGTCCCTGTGTGGTTTAGAGTTTGTAAAAAGATTTTTACAAGATAGTGGAAATCTCAAGTGGGTTGCTTGGGGACTGGACGTAGGCACAGGGGGTGACTGAACTAGTATAAAATCTAAGTTTGCATTCTCTCTACCCTTAAACTTCTTTTATTTATTGCTATTTATCTTTTGCTTTAAAGAAGTTTATTTTTGAATTGTCTTTTGAGTAATTCATATTTAGGGTGCATTGTTAATTCAAAAAGAGAGTTAAATTGTAATTGGGAATAATTTTTGTATCTTAATTCAATCCCCCATTCTTAAGATAACTGAGGCCACTTGTCCAACAAGTGGTATCAGAGCTTCATTCTTGTATAAAGTTTAGAAACTTCAAGAATATGGCCTCATCTAACTATCTATTTCCCGAAGGAAATTATATAAATAGGTATCCTATTTTTAATGGTGTGGGTTACCATTATTGGAAAACCCGCTTGCAAATTTTTATAGAGGCTATAAATCTAAATATCTGGGAAGCCATAGAAATTGGACCTTACATTCCCACTATGGTGGCAAGAAGTACAACCATAGAAAAACCTAGGGAACAGTGGAGTGAGGAGGAAAGAAAATTAGTTCAATACAATTTAAAAGCCAAAAATATAATTACGTATGTTTTAGGGATGGATGAATACTTTAGGGTATCAAATTGTAAAAATGCAAAAGATATGTAGGATACCTTACAGGTAACCCATGAAGGAACAACATATGTGAAAAGATCTAGGATAAATACTTTGACTCATGAATATGAATTATTTAGAATGAATCCAAATGAAACCATACAAGACATGCAAAAGAGGTTTACACACATAATTAATCATCTTCCATCTTTAGGAAAAACACTTTCAAATGAAGATCTTATCAATAAAGTTTTGAGATGCTTAAGCAGGGAATGGAAACCCAAGGTAGCAGCCATTACTGAATCATGAGATCTATCTAACATGTCTCTTGCTACTTTGTTTGGAAAGTTATAGGAACATGAAATGGAATTGATGAGATTGAATCAATATGAGGAGAATGATAAGAAAAAGAAAGGAATTGTTCATAAACCTTCATATTCAACCCAAGAAGGAAGTGATAAGGAGGATTCGATTGAAATAGACAAAGATGATGATCTTAGTCTATTTGTGAAAAGATTTAACAAATTTCTAAGAGTCGGAGGAAATTAAAGAAGATCAAATTTTAAATCACAGAAAAGGGAAGACGATTCATCCTCTACTCCAAAATGTTATGAATGCATTCAACCTGGACATCTGAGGGTTGATTGCCCAAGTTTCAAGAAGAGAATAGAGAGATTTGAAAAGATAGTCTTTAATGAAAAGAAGGCTAAGAAGGCCTACATTACATGGGATGACAATGATATGGACTTATCTAAAGATTCAGAAAACGAAGTTGTAAACCTGAGTCTGATGGCCAACAATTATGAAAGCGATGAAGAGGTAATATCTTCTGATAACAACTTATCCATCTCATTTGATGAATTACAAGATGCATTTGCTGATTTACATAAAGAATCAGTTGAACTTGCAAAACTGGTTTCATCTTCTAAGAAAACAATTTCAAATTTAGAAAAATAAGTTTTAAAATTAAATGAAGAATTAGAAAATCTTAAGACTGAAGTTATAAATTTAGGATCAAATGATACAATTCATTCTTCTACCATGCATGATAATATAGAAGTATCTAATTCATGTAATTGTTGTAAGAAATATATAGAAGAAATCAAAGATTTAAAAATTTCTCTTGCCCAATTTTCTACTGGAAAAAATAATCTAGATATTATATTAGGAAAGCAAAGGTGTGTTTTTGATAAAGCAGGATTAGGATATATACCTGATAAATGGAAAAAATTTTATAAAAATTTCTTTGCATCAACACAAAAATATAGTTCTCCTTTCTTAACCTATTTTTATTGTGGAAGGAAAGGACATGGTACATCTACATGTTATTTTAAGAAAAATAGAAATAATATTAAAATGATATGGGTCCCAAAAGGATCTTTTATTAAAACTAACATACAAGGACCCAAGAAAGTTTGGCTACCTAAGTCATAAACATGTTCATATAAGTTTCCTTGAAGAAGAGTTGGTACATAGATAGAGGATGCTCTAAACACATGATGGGAGATGCATCGAAATTCACTCATATTTCTCCCAAGAAAAGCAGACATGTGACTTATGGAGACAAAAATAAAGGTAGAATTCTTGGAGTTGGAAAAATAGGTACGAATTCATCTACCTCCATTGAAAATGTTCTACTTGTTGAAGGTCTTAAGCAAAATTTGCTAAGTGTCAGTCAATTATGTGATAAAGGCTATCTAGTATCATTTGACTCTCATAACTGTGTTATTGAAAACAAGCATGATAGGAATATAAAGCATATAGGTTATAGAACAAATAATGTTTACATGATAAATTTAGATCAAAAACAAAACCATGATCAATGTTTTCTTAGTAAAGATGATGATCCTTGAATATGGCATAGAAGAATTGCCCATATAAATATGGAACATTTAAATAAACTGATTTCAAAAGATTTAGTTATTGGTTTACCAAAACTTAAATTTGAAAAAGATAGATTACGTGATGCATGTCAGAAAGGAAAACAAGTAAGGGTTTCTTTTAAATAAAAAAATATTGTGTCAACAACTCAACCCTTACAACTTTTGCATATGGATCTTTTTGGTCCCTCTTGAACTATGAGTTTTGGAGCAAACTATTATGCTCTTGTTATTGTTGATGATTACTCTAGATATACATGGACATTATTTCTCACTGATAAAAGTGATGCATTTCATGCATTCAAAAAACTTGCTAAAGTTATTCAAAATAAGAAAAATCTTAAAATTGCATCTATCAGGAGTGATCATGGAGGAGAATTTGAAAATAAAGATTTTGAATCATTTTGTGATGAACATGGCATTGAGCATAATTTTTCTGCACCCAGAACTCCTCAACAATATGGAGTTGTTGAGAGGAAAAATAGATCCTTAGAAGAAATTGCTAGAACTTTACTAAATGATACATGTCTTCCAAAAAAATTATGGGTTGAAGCCGTGAATACTGCATATGAGTTATATAATGGAAGAAAACCAAACATTTCACATCTTCATGTGTTTGGATGTAAATGTTTTGTGCTAAACAACGGTAAAGATAATTTAGGAAAGTTTGATGCTAAATTTGATGAAGGTATTTTTCTTGGCTATTCATTGCAAAGTAAACCATTTAGAATATATAACAAAAGAACTATGATTATTGAGGAATCCATTCATGTTTCTTTTGATGAATCTAATGCAATTTTGCCAATAAAAGATGTACTAGATGATATTTCAGAATCATTAGAAGAAAAACAGATTCATGGAGAAGATCACAAAGCCAAATGAGATGGAAATAATGAAGATTTTCACATTGATGAAATTAAAGCTAATGTTGATCTTCCAAGAGAATGGAGAGCTTTTAGATATCATCTTCTTGACAACATCATTGGTGATATATCAAAAGGGGTAACCACTAGACATTCTCTTGAAGATATTTGCAATAGTATGGCTTTTGTTTCTATGATTGAACCTAAAAATTTGAAAGAAGCCATAATTGATGAACATTGGATAATAGCTATGCAGGAAGAGTTGAACCAATTTGAAAGAAATAATGTTTGGGAATTAGTTGAGAAACCTGAAAATTACCCAGTTATAGGAACAAAATGGGTATTCATAAACAAGTTAGATGAAAATGGCATAGTTATTAGAAATAAGGCTAGATTAGTAGCCAAAGGATATAATCAGGAAGAAGGGATAGACTATGAGGAAACACATGCTCCAGTTGCTAGACTAGAAGCCATAAGAATGTTATTAGCCTTTGCATTCATAATGGATTTTAAAATTTACCAAATGGATGTAAAGAGTGCCTTTTTGAATGGCTTTATACAAGAGGAAGTATATGTAGATCAACCCCCTGGTTTTGAAAACTCAGATAAGCCTAGTCATGTTTTTAAATTGAAAAAGGCTTTATATGGCTTAAAACAAGCCCCTAGGGCTTGGTATGAACGTATGAGTAAGTTCCTTTTAGAAAAGGATTTTTCTAGAGGTAAAGTAGATACTACTCTCTTTATTAAGAAGTTAAATGATATATTATTAGTTCAAATCTATGTTGATGATATTATCTTTGGATCCACTAATGACTCTTTATGCAAAGAATTCTCTCAAGACATGCAAAGTGAATTTGAAATGTCAATGATGGGAGAACTAAATTTCTTTCTTGGGTTGCAAATCAAGCAAACCAAGAATGGAATATTTGTCAATCAATCAAAATATTGCAAAGACTTGATTCACAGATTTGGAATGGAGAATGCTAAGGATATGGCTACACCAATGAGTACTGCTTGTATTTGGATAGTGTCCTACCCTAATTTCGTCCGGGGATTATTACTTGATGATATGCAACCTTTGATTGGCCGCTTCAAGATACTTGGCACCCTTTGTTTCATAATATGTGAAGTCCCGAGACGTGCCGGAAATCAAAAGGAAGCAGGCTTACGCGATCCGTGAGATTCCGTAATGTGACGGAGATCGAAAGGAGGTGTTTTTGCGCAATCCGTGAGTTTCCGTAACTTCTTCGAAAGCTAAAAAAGAGTAAGTACATAATCCGTAAGGATTCGTAACCTTGCGGAAGGAAAATAAGTATCGTTACGAAATTCGTAAAGTTTCGTAACGTTACGGAAAAAGAATTACCAAAAAAGGTAAAATGGGGGTGCATTTAGTAAAAAGAGGGGTACAAATAGCAATCAGGCCCACATGGGCCTTCCAGTTTCTTCCTCAGAAGGCGGTTGCTTCTGGAGGAAGCAACCTTGCTCGCCTAGGCAAGTTGGGTGGCAAGCTCCTCCCCTATTTTGCTATAAATAGGGGGAGGAATGAAGGGGGAAAGGGTTCAGCCTTCTTGGCACTTCTTATTCTCTCGAAATTGCTGAGGAAAATTGTTTCCGTGAAGAAAATCCAAGACGAGGCGTTTCCGTAACGTTTCCGTGAGTAATTACGCGAAGATTTTCAACTGTTCTTCGACATTCATCGTTCGTTCTTCGTTTTCTTCAGTCTCAACTGGTAAGTACCTCGAACCGAGCTTTTCAATTCATTTTATGTACCCGTGGTGGTCCCCATTTGTTTCATGTACTTTTATTCTCGTTTTCATTCGCTTTCTATACCCCCTTTCGACGTGCTTCAGTCATTTATTTAAGTAATCTCTCGCCTAATCTTAAAATAAAATAAATTTCCACCGATCATTTGATTTGTATTATTCGTTAATTTCTGTTAAAATAAATTCCGACCGTTCGGTCGTGTCGTAACCATGTTGGGAATCAAAAAAGAGGTAGAATAATAATATAATAATCAAAAAATACCTTTTAGTAAAATAAAGCAAAAAATCAATCGAACGCTTTCTCTTTAGGATTTCTCATTCTTAATTGAATTGACTAATAACTAAAGTGAAACTAAGGCTAAAATCAATCCGCCAAGTCAAGCTCGTCCACAAAAAATCACTAAAAAAGGATTTGAAAGTTTATTATCTCAGTTTTTCTTACCAAGTAAAAAGGATCATTTTTAAGGTCCAACGCCTTAAAATGATCACCTTCCAAGTAAAAAGAATCGTTTGATTCACCCTTAAGAAAGAACTACGTAGGTCTGATTTCCTCTTCGATGGAGGGTACGTAGGAGCAAAAGCCCCGCTTTTGTCGACCTCAAAAAATAAAAAGAAATAAAAGTTAAGGTAATACAATTTCCACAATTCTAAAAAATCGGTTGTTGTCCTTCGAGACAAACGTAAGAGGTGCTAATACCTTCCTCAAACGTAAATACAACTCCCGAACTTAGAATTTTCATTTTGACCGGTTTCCTTCGGTTTTTCCGATGTTTTCCACAAATAAACATTGGTGGCGACTCCGCGCATCTTTCCTCCTTTGGAAAGCGCACCCGTGACCCTCGCCTCGCACGCCCGCAAAAGGGCATGTTGCGATAGTTGGCGACTCCACTAGGGACTATTTTTGTGAGTTAGGCCTATTTTAAGGAATTGTGGATTTGTGAAACTTTGTGTGTGCATTTTTTGAACTGTGTAAAATGTAAATAACTGTTGTCTATTTCGCATTCTTTACACTGCATTCTAAGCACCCACGGGTTTGAGTAAAAAAGGGGCCCTACACCCGGGTTCATGGGAATTTAAGGAGTGGAGGTGAATCTATCATCATGCTAGGTCTCCGACTTGCTTGATAATAGTGAAACCTCGTCTAGAGCTTTCTCTCTTTATAATGTGTTGTCGCTGGTATTCCATACCGCCACAATATTATTATCTTGAGTGATGATACCTCTAGAAAACATCCATGTGAATTATGAATCTTTGGGAGTAGTTATTAGAGACCCCTAGATATTATCCCATAGGTCCCCAAATAGGGGCACGAAGCAAACACGCTGCGTGCCATTTTAAACACTGCCATGCATGTAGTCCTAAATGTCATGTACGCCTTTGTTTGTAATTATTTGTGGATATTGTCGTACTATATGCATCCCCGTGTTATGCTTTTGCGCGTCTGCATCATGCCATCACACATGCATTGTATGTGGGTCTCGTCTTTTGTCATGGGAAGTCGGAAGATCCACATCGTCTTCTTAAACTGCACACATGGGGCACTGCGCCCCCAAATGTGCAAGTAAGGAGAGATAATTTTCCGTGCTCTCGTGTCCGTAAATGCATTCATATCATGCATTGCATAAACATCTCTTCAGCAGCATAATGAACATATCGTTCCTGTATTTGTCCGTTATCACATTCCAGCCTCACATTTTGCATGAGTCATTGCATCATCATGCATATGCGTTCAACATACTTTTTGTTCTACATGTTCGCTCATACATAATCCTTGTGTTTTCCTCTACAAAACAAAAACAAAAAAGGAAGTATGAAAATTCATGATGCATTCTTAGTTGCATATATTCGGTACCATAAGCCAACCATGTTGGGATCATAAACCCATTTCACTTAAAAACAAAATGATTGAACATGGCACCTAATGCATGGTTAACTAAGAAAGGATGTTTCTTCGGGCATCTCAATCTCATAATTACATTTTCCATACATAGCATGCGTATTCCCGAATCTTTCATCCCTATGAAATGTTGTTGGAGTATTGGCGATCAAAATTGCCATTCCCTGGGTTATGGGGTTGAACCAAGCTCGTGCTTTTACGAAAAAGTTCATCAAGTCAAGTTGAAGCATGGAAGTAACCATCTTGCAAAAAATTGGGGCAAAAGATGGATCGGGTTACTTCGCTACTTCGTCTACTGCCAAACACATTTAGGACTGTTAATGTCCTTGTTACTTCCAGTTTCACCTTGACGAAGATGTCATTGACCATGTTGAAAATCTAAATTGATTCAACCCCATATCCTGCGTAAAGATTCGCAATACTTCAACTGTGCATCATTCGCATACATCCATGTTGTTCGTTGCATTCTTTCCTTGAAAAAGAACTTAATCATTGTTATAAAAAAAAAACATGCTTTACAGTGCCCTCACCGAACCCGTGTTAGAGCTAGAGTAATGGGTAGAGCGGAGGAGGTACAAGAGAAGATGGAGGCCGACATGGAGGCCATGAAAGAGCAAATGGCCTCAATGATGGAGGCCATGATGAGCATGAAGAAGATAATGGAAGCCAATGCGGTTGCAATTGCCGCTACCAGCGTTGTTGCTAAGGTGAACCTGATGTCCCCATCTGGCATCAACCAAATGAATCATCCAACCTCAGATATGGTAGGCAAAGATTTGGGAAGTACGGGCGGCCCCCATGATGTGCAAATTCAAAACGAGCACGCCTTCCCGCCATATGGCTTGCCTCTCAACTATATGCCACCCAATGTGGCGTACACTCCCAATAAGAATGTCAATAACTCCACTCCTATACCCATTGAGAGCCAACAACCCCAAACTAATCATGCACATGTCTCTTAAACCCTGGGGGAGACACATGAAATTCCCCATCACAATCTAGCCAACTTTGAGCCTTGGCTCGGATATGCCACTGAAGGGCAAGCAGTTGGTGGTATACCCCTTGAAAACACTTTGGAGGGCCCTCAGTATCACCCCCAGCTACACCTCTTGCATTCCACAACAAGTAAAAACCCTCGTGCTATGGCAAAAATGGAAAAGTTGGATCATTTAGAGCAAAGGCTCAGGGCCATTGAAGGAGGTGAAGATTATGCCTTTGCTAACCTAAAAGAGTTGTTCATAGAACCCAATATCATTACCCCTCCCAAGTTCAAGGTGCTGGACTTTGACAAGTATAGGGGGACTACTTGCCCCAAGAACCATCTAAAGATGTATTATCGGAAGATGGGGGCATGCGCAAAAAATGAGGAATTGCTGATACATTCCTTCCAAGAAAATCTTACTGGGGTAGCTGTTACCTGGTACACTAACCTGGAACCTTCTCAAGTCCACTCTTGGAAGGACCTAATGGTTGCCTTCATTAGGCAGTATCAGTACAATTTTGATATGGTTCCGGATAGGATGCAACAACAGAACATGTGCAAAAAGGGGCACAGATCTTTCAAAGAATACGCCCAAAGGTGGAGAGACCTGGCAGCTCGAGTGGCACCTCAATGACGAAAAATGATGACAATGATAGTATACACATTACCAGTATTCTACTATGGAAAATGGTGGGTTACACACCTTCAAGCTTTGCGGATTTGGTCTTCACCAGCGAAATGATCGAGGTGGGTCTAAAAAGAGACAAATCTGATCATCTTGCTTTGATAAATGCAAAAAAAAAAAAAAAAAAAAAACTAGGACAAGTGAAGAGGATGAGAAGGAGGGAGAAACCTATGTTGTGACTACCATTCTTATACGACCAAGTTTCCCACCAACCCAACAATGTCATTACTCAGCCAATAACAACCCTTCTCATTATCCACCACCCAGTCATCCACAAAGGTCATCCCTAAAATCAACCACAAAGCCTACCTACCGCACTTTCAATGACAAACACCATCTTTAGCATAAACCAAAACACCAACCAAGAAATGAATTTTGCAGCGAGAAAGCCTGTAGAATTCACCCCAATTCCAGTGTTCTATGCTGACTTGCTCCCATATCTACTTGATAATTCAATGGTAGCCATAACCCTAGCCAAGGTTCATCAACCTCCATTTCTCCGAGAAAACGACTCGAACGCAACGTGTGCTTGTCACGGAGAAGCCCCGGGGCGTTCCATTGAGCATTGTAGGGCTCTGAAGCGTAAGGTGCAAGGTCTAATTGATATGGGCTGGCTGAAATTTGAGGAGAATCGCGTGTAAATCCTGACATTGACAAGAGATGCCACACATGGGGCAATTTTGAAAGCTGTTGTTAGATGTCTCTAATGACTCATCAGGATTTTCAACTTTCACCGGAAGTGGGTGCTAGCCATTGGTCTGTTTGCTCAAGCGACCTGTGCTCCTGAGTTTGGACTTCCAAGACCGTTCAATCAGAGATTACTCGTCTTGCGCGTTGGTGGGGCTGCCGTAAAACAACAAATAAAGTTCAAAACAAATAAGTTTCAGAATAAAAATAAAAAAAAAAGTTAAAAAAAAGGGGCATTTGATTGACTATGTTTTCAAGACGTTTATGTGAGCTCATTTTATCATTACGGAAAGTTTGTCTTTTTAGAGAGAAGTGAGTTATCAAGAATAGGATGTTGGATAAATGGCCTCAGTTACCTTAAGAAAATGGGGGGTTGAATTAAGATACGAAGACTATTCCCCAATTAAACTTTCACTCTCTTCGGATTAACAATGCACCCTTAACATGAATTACTCAAAAGACAATTCAAAATAAACTTCTTTAAAGCAAAAGATAAATAGCAATAAATAAAAGAAGTTTAAGGGAAGAGAGGAATGCAAACTTGATTTATACTGGTTCGGCCACTTCCCGTGCCTACATTCAGTCCTCAAGCAACTCACTTGAGATTCTCCACTCTCTTTGTAAATCTCCTTTTACAAAGTCTGAACCACGCAGGGACAACCCTTCCCTTATGTTCAGGAATCCTCTACAACAAGAGACCCACTGTCTCTTAATCCCTTTTCAGAAATAAGAAGAAGAGAAGAAGAGATCTCTCTCAAAAGAGATAGATTGTACAATGAAGATCAATCAAAATTCCTTATTGAATATGCAAGTGGTTGACCAAGGAATCTTTCTGAGAGGATAAAACATTTCAGTTCAGAAAAACTCTTAATCTTTTGAGAGGATAAAAATTTTTGGCAATGAAAACTCTCTGTAAATTCGTGTTTCCAAGTCACATATAAATAGACCTTTGATGGCCATTCATAAACCATTTGAATAGATGTGACTCTTGGAAATTATATTCTGAAAATCCCCTCTGGTAATCGATTACAAGACTTGTGTAATCGATTACAGGCTTTAAAATTTGAATTAAAATGTTCAATAAACTGTTGGTAATGAATTACGATCCATGCGTAATCAATTACACATTATAAAATTTGAATTCAAATTTCTAGTGACTGTGATAAACATTTTCAGCTGCTGGTAATCGATTACCAGAGAGAAAATCTCAATTTGAAATGATAGAATTCATTGGTCAAACCTTTTGTTTTTTCAATTTGGAAACTTCTTCCTAAAGATTCTAGAGATCAACTTGATCATATATCTTGATTTTCTTGGATTCTTGTCTTGAATAAAACTTAGAAGCACTTGATCCTTTAGCATCATCAAGACATCAAAACATCTTGCTTCTACATAGGAGTCATTTGACTTAATCCATCAACTGAAAGATCCTTCAACTATTTCTCGTCCTTGGAAAATTCTTTTTGCAAGAATCAACTGCATCTTTCATTCTTCCTCACTACGAGGTTGTGAAAACAAGACATTAATCGGTACCTCTAAGCCCTACACTGGGGCAATGAAAGGCCCCATGCATAAACCTCAAACGAACCTAGGGGCAAATTAGAAGTTCACACCCAATAGGTTCCTTGCTACAAGGTCATGACGAAAGAAAACGATTGTACCTCAAAGCCTTACACTGGGGCAATGAAAGGCACCATGTGAAAACCTCAAGCGAACCTAGGGGTAGATTAGAAGTTCTCACCAAATAGGTTCCCAGCTACAAGGTCATTGGTACCTCAAAGCCTTACACTAGGGCAAGGAGGGGCATCATGCATGAGCCTCAAGTGAACATAGGGGCAGATCAAAAGTTCTCACCCGTCGATGTTTTTTAACAAAGAAAAAGAATGAGGGAGACAAACCCTGGAATTTCAATAGATTGAACATCAAATGGCTCCATTGTCGTCACTCCAAAATGGTCAAGTGACTAAATAAAAAAGAACAAACACTCTGAGAGAGTTCCCGGAGAGATTTGCAAAAGATAGGATAAGGTTGCATGAATTATCACCTTTTTGAAAAAGACAGTCAATCTGTGTTTTCCAAAAAAAATTAAATCAAAATCAAAATCACAAAATAGGGAAAGAATGTCATGAACATTGTACAACTTTCCATTGCATTGCATTGTTTCATATGAGGTCAGCATTACCAAATTTCACGACAAAGGTTGCATGCGTCTGCATCCCTAAAAATCATGTTAACTGCATAGATTTCCTACATCTCGTGTCCAATCTTTTTGGATGACCGGCCCTCTCGATGAGTCGATCTCTTGCTTTCTCATAAAGGTGGACCCTTGGGTACTAGTACCTATCACCTTTAGAGGACTATATGTCCTCGCCATCAGAGGACTGCACATCCTCGCCTGCAGAGGGCTGCACGCCCTCGCCTTTAGAGGGCTACGCATCCTCGTTTTCAGTGTGCTCCATATCCACACCTTAGGAGAATATAAGGTCCTTTGCCCTTAGATGCTTAACCGAGACTTGCACTCCCGGTTAAGGGGCTAGTAGTTTCCTTTTATTAGTTCCTGGGCCACCCCTGATATTGGAGGGCGACCAACTGTGCGAGCACATCTAGAGAGGGAGCCTATCACGCATCTACTATGCATACCGGGGCAAGATTTCACCCGTGCCACTCAAAAAGACGAGTGCGGATCATGCGCACCAACATGACCACTCTTACATGGATATGGATGACGTTGCTATTTAGCAACATTCGGCCCAGCGACCACAATGCCAATCTCCCCCTGCAGATGTATCAATTGGTCTGTGTCGTCATGACATAGGTAAGTATGCACATGGCTCAATTGATTTCTGATGTCATTTATTGTTTACAGGGATCGTGCCCACAAGACACCCAGTGGATCCGAAGAAGTCCAACAGGGCCCTGGGGTTTCCAGCTCTGGTTACGGGCCTCTGTCAGTCCTACAGGGTGCCCGTTCCCCCAGCGAGGTCATGTCATCGTGACATAGGTAAGCATACAGATGGTTCAACTGATTTCTGATACCATCTATTATTTGCAGGAATCGCACCCACAAAAACACTCAGTGGACCTGGAGAAGTCCAACAGGGCCCTGGGGTTTCCAGCTCTGGTTACGGGCCTCTATAGTCCTACAGGGTGCCCGTTCCCCCCGGCAAGGTCACATCATCATGACATAGGTAAGTATGCACCTCGCTCAACTTATTTCTGATTTCATCTATTGTTTGCAGGGATCGCGCCTGCAAGACACCCAGTGGACCCGAAGAAGTCCAACAGGGTCTTGGAGTTGTCAAGCTCTAATTACGGGTCTCTGTCAGTTCTACGGAGTGTCTTTCACCTCCAGCAAGGGCATCAGGCCCCTTACTAATCGAGCTTTCATCAAGAAGTACTGCATCCCCAGGCAGGCGCAGGGCGAAACACCACAGCAGCCTGGGGATGGCTGGCAGCGGGCAACAGACGCACCGCCATCACCTCTAGAGTTCACCTTAGCTCATCCACAAAAAGGTTAGAGCGTTGCTTACGACCCATGGCCGACCAATAGGCGACCAAGTCCAAAGCCAAAGGTAAGCAAAGTACTAGGTCCGTGACCAACAAGCCATCATGCGTCCAGCTCAAGACATTAAAGAAGCGCTACTAGGAGGCAACCTAGTACCTTTTAAATCTATGCTTGTTATTTGATCACCTTTGTTTCTCAAGTCATAGCAGGACACACCTATTTGCTCATGATCCTAGGAATTTAAATAAAACAAGCACAAGCTCGGAAGGTAGTCATACCTCACAAAAAGAAATATGTATATATGTATGTTTAGGTAGAAAGATACCTTGAATACTTCACAAAATGTATATATGTATGTTTAGGTAGCAAGATACCTTGGATATGCATGTATATAGCAAAATACCTCACAAAAATATACGTATGTTTAGGTAGCAAAATACCTCATGAAAAAAGAGAGCAAAAAGACAGCGAGCAAGAAAAGAATAAGAAAATAAAAAATAATAAAGGTTGTCTAGCTAAAAAAACAACATGCTTGTGAAAAGAGATAACTTCCAGCTTTTCTTTGAAAAATTCATTGGTCATAACCAGTTTTTGAAAAAATGTGTATACACCTGAAGGGTGAGTGCTGTGAAAATTTTCCCGAACGCCCAAAATGGACTCGGATGAATGCATGAATTGATAAAAAAACATATTTTGGAAACACTAGGTTGACTTAAGTAGGGAAAATGAACCCTGAGCCCTAGTGTCACATGGCCATAAAAACTTGATGCTTGAGTGTCCACATGGGTGCATGCATGACCAGTTTTGCATAAAATTTCCTAATCATCATTGTTGCATGTGTATCATGGAAATAATGTAGGACATCCCCTTTATCCCCGAACCGCTGGCCAAACCCTGACATATATCATGACCAACCATTCTACAAGCCTTGAGCCAAAATCCCAACTTATCATAAACCTTGACCCAGGGTGAGAATGTCAATCCTTGCCCTCGGAAAACAAAAAAAAAAGAAAAAAAAAGAAAAATTCCCAATCAAAGAGTGGGAGAAAGCAAAAAAAAAAGGAAAGAAAATTCCCGATCAAGGATCAGAAGAAAACAGAAGAAACATCCAGAAAGGTCTTTGGACCAGACAATATCTGAACAGTACAGAATTGTCACCGAGTAAACAAGAAAAAGGAAACCACGACCTAAAGTGGTCCTCTCCCTTTGATTGCCGACAAAATCCTTTGAGCTAGCGACTTTCTCGCCACGCACTAAACAAAAACAGAAGAGGAAAAGGCAAAAACACTCAAAGCCAAATTCCCCACCTAAAAACCATTCCCAAAATAAGTCCTATTGATCTATGATCACGCATGTAATCTTTGATTTGATAGGAAATGATTTGCAAAATCAAATCACGACATATCTATGGTTCGGAATTAGGATAAAACACTTACCTGTGTGAGATTGATACACTTTGAGTGATTTTCTCCTATTTTTGTTGGATCCAATGTTTCCTCTAAATGGTCGTTTAGAAACGAAATGCTAACATCCAAAATCTCATTTATGGTTATGAGAAAATTTCATCAGCATACTCTCTTTCCCCGATAGACACATCATTTTTCATAAAAAAAAGGAGCATATGTTGCTCTGATCAGTTGGAAGTTTTGTCTCTTTACTAAAGCATGTTCACATTTTAGTGAGGAAAAACACCGAGACTATTTTTAGTCTCACAGTTATCAAGAAATACGTAGGTCTGAGTTCCTCATCACAAATTGAGGATACGTAGGAGCAAAAGCCCTACTTTTGTCGATCACCCCACTTTTTGTTACCGTAACCCAAGAGTCCGGTGGCAAGCGGAGCCACATGATTGGGAGATCCCTAGATCCATATTTCTTTTTTGTTTCCATTTTTTCCTATTACCTATCATCTTATTTTTGTTTAACTAAGGGACTAACGTTTGTTTCATGTTGATTGACTTTTATTTTGTACATACATATCGTTTGAGTCGTTACGTTAGTACTTGTTTCGTTGTTGTCAATAGTGTCTGTTGAAATTCCGGAATCGCGTAGAATTTTTCATTTAGGAACGTCGTCCTAAAAATAAAATGAACCAAAATCATGATAAAAAAGAAAGAAGTGTTGTGAATAAAATGTCTGCGTATATAAAGAAAAAAGAAAATGTGCATAGAAGGGTTTTTTATAAAAAAATACGTGTAGAGAGATTCTTGTGTGTGTGAACAATGAGTGTGTATAAAGAAACTTTTGTATGAACCATAAGTGTGCGTTGGAGAAAAACGAAAAATATCTTTGAATGTAAATAGGGTTTGACCGTGTGACGTAAAGAGAGATGTTCCAATGCATATACAGAAAGAGTTTGTCATATATAAGAGTGTAGATATACAAAGAAAAATTTCTTCATAGAGGACCATAGGTGTATAATTTTGTGAATATATAAAAATGAAATAAAAAGAAAAAGAAAGAAAGACCGCGAAGGTCGACATGTTATAGTTAAGAAGTATAAATCATTCGTAAAGAGCAAACGTATCTTCCGGAAACAAGGGACTGATGCTAAGAGTTTATTTTCCAGAATAACCGAGATAAGAATGGATGAATTCGTTGAACTGATGGGAGAACATAATTTGGAAAAATTGGGTCGATTTGTGTAAATTCCCAACCGTAGTATCACAATGCCATAAACGGAATGCTTGAGTGCCCACCTGGCTGTAGCCGTGACTAATTTTGCACGTTGTTTCCAAATCATCGTTGTCGCGCGTGCCTTATGGAATAATATGGAGGTTCGGCCCGAGACCGACACCTTGACACCCAAATTTGTTTTACCCAGATGTCAAGATTGGTTTCCCGCGATAAAAAGCCCCATGGAAACACAACCTTAGACTCTTCTGAACCTTGGCCTATCAAAAGAAACCTCATCCTTTCCTTCGAAGCAAAGGACAGCGGAATCTCCTCAAGGGAGAGCGAATAGAATGCTAAAACCCGATTTCCCAAAGAAAGGAATGGAGAAGGAGAAGTGAAGAGAAAGAAAATGGAGAAATAGAAAGAAAAGAAAAGAAAAGAAATGAAAACAAAAGGAGAAGAAGGATTCCCGATCAAAGGTCGGGAGAAAGTAAAAAGGAAAAGATCGGAGGAAAACAGAGTAATTCTCGATCAATGAAAGAAAGAGAATAGGAAATCTTCAGACCAGATGAATTGTCTGCAAGATAAGTGACTGCCGGCAAAGGAAGACCCATTTTCGGTGTCTCTTCCTTTCAAATCGCCGTTCTCGACTGGCGATATCCCGCTCCACATAAAAGGAAAAGACCAAAACACTCAGCTTTCCCTCCAAAACACTACCCTTGAGAAAATCCTATTGGTCCGTGATCGTACTTTTGATCTTTGATTCGATAGGAAATCGTGTGCAAAATAAAGTCATGGTGCAGTTATGGTTTGGGAATAGGATGAAACACTTGCCTGTGTGAGTTTTTATACACTATCAGTGATTTATTTTTAGCTTAGCCCGATGTTTCCCCTGCATGTTCATTTAAAAGCTAAATGTTGACATCCTCCCTTTCATTTTCAGTTACAAGGAAAATTACCTTGGGCATAAGTATATTGTTTCTCTAAGATATGGTGCTCTCAAGAATGATTTAGTTTTCTTTGCAAAACGCATGTTTGCCTTTTAGGTGGAAAAACCCGGTGGACCGTTCGGTCCTGCCAACAAACTTTTATTCGGAGCCCCATGAATTCATTGCCTAGCGCTGTTCATGTGTCCTCCACCATCGAGTCTGGAGCCCCGCGAATTCATTGCCTAGCACTGCTCGCCAATTCTCCATTCTCAATCTTATTCAGAGACCCATGAATTCATTACCTAACATTGTTCATGTGTCCTCCACCATCGAGTCTGGAGCCTCACGAATTCATTGCCTAGCGCTGTTCGCCAATTCTCCATTCTCAATCTTATTCGGAGACCCATGAATTCATTGCCTAGCGCTGTTCATGTGTCCTCCACCATCAAGTCTGGAGCCCCGCGAATTCATTGCTTAGCGCTGTTCGCCAATTCGCCATTCTCAATCTTATTCGGAGACCCATGAATTCATTGCCTAGCACTGTTCATGTGTCCTCCACCATCGAGTCTGGAGCCCCGCGAATTCATTGCCTAGCGCTGTTCGCCAATTCTCCATTCTCCACTTTTATTCGGAGCCCCATGAATTCATTGCCTAGCGCTCTTCAAGTGTCCTCCACCATCGAGTCTGGAGCCCCGCGAATTCATTGCCTAGCGCTGTTCGCCAATTCTCCATTCTCAATCTTATTCAGAGACCCATGAATTCATTGCCTAGCGCTGTTCATGTGTCCTCCACCATCGAGTCTGGAGCCCCGCGAATTCATTGCCTAGCGCTGTTCGCCAATTCTCCATTCTCAATCTTATTCAGAGACCCATGAATTCATTGCTTAGCGCTGTTCATGTGTCCTCCACCATCGAGTCTGGAGCGCCGCGAATTCATTGCCTAGCGCTGTTCGGCTAATTCTCCATTCTCAATCTTATTCGGAGACCCATGAATTCATTGCCTAGCGCTGTTCATGTGTCCTCCACCATCGAGTCTGGACCCCGTGAATTCATTGCCTAGCGCTGTTCGCCAATTCTCCATTCTCCACTTTTATTCGGAGACCCATGAATTCATTGCCTAGCGCTGTTCATGTGTCCTCCACCATCGAGTCTGGACCCCGTGAATTCATTGCCTAGCGCTGTTCGCCAAATTCTCCATTCTCCACTTTTATTCGGAGCCCCATGAATTCATTGCCTAGCGCTTTTCAAGTGTCCTCCACCATCGAGTCTGGAGCCCCGCGAATTCATTGCCTAGCGCTGTTCGCCAATTCTCCATTCTCAATCTTATTCAGAGACCCATGAATTCATTGCCTAGCACTGTTCATGTGTCCTCCACCATCGAGTCTGGAGCCCCGCGAATTCATTGCCTAGCGCTGTTCGCCAATTCTCCATTCTCAATCTTATCCGGAGAACCATGAATTCATTTCCTAGCGTTGTTCATGTGTCCTCCACCATCGAGTCTGGAGCCCCGCGAATTCATTGCCTAGCACTGTTCGCCAATTCTCCATTCTCAATCTTATTCAGAGACCCATGAATTCATTACCTAACATTGTTCATGTGTCCTCCACCATCGAGTCTGGAGCCTCACGAATTCATTGCCTAGCGCTGTTCGCCAATTCTCCATTCTCAATCTTATTCGGAGACCCATGAATTCATTGCCTAGCGCTGTTCATGTGTCCTCCACCATCAAGTCTGGAGCCCCGCGAATTCATTGCTTAGCGCTGTTCGCCAATTCGCCATTCTCAATCTTATTCGGAGACCCATGAATTCATTGCCTAGCACTGTTCATGTGTCCTCCACCATCGAGTCTGGAGCCCCGCGAATTGATTGCCTAGCACTGTTCGCCAATTCTCTATTCTCAATCTTATTCGGAGACCCATGAATTCATTGCCTAGCGCTGTTCGCCAATTCTCCATTCTCCACTTTTATTCGGAGACCCATGAATTCATTGCCTAGCGTTGTTCATGTGTCCGCGACCATCGAGTCTGGAGCCCCGCGAATTCATTGCCTAGCACTGTTCGCCAATTCTCTATTCTCAATCTTATTCGGAGACCCATGAATTCATTGCCTAGTGTTGTTCGCCAATTCTCCATTCTCAATCTTATTCGGAGACCCATGAATTCATTGCCTAGCGCTGTTCATGTGTCCTCCACCATCGAGTCTGGAGCCCCGCGAATTCATTGCCTAGCGCTGTTCGCCAATTCTCCATTCTCCACTTTTATTTGGAGACCCATGAATTGATTGCCTAGCGCTGTTCATGTGTCCTCTGTTATCAAGCGCGGAACCTCCGGTGACTGGGAAATATGGTTTTTTGTTATTTTCCCGATCGGTTCCTTCGCCAAACATGTGTATATGTGTATATTATGTTTGTATTTTGTTTTGTGTTGTACAGAAAAAAAAAAGAGAAGAAGGAGTAGAGACGAGAGTCATCATAGACTAATCACGGGAAGGGCAAGACGGACGAAATCAGTGTCTTATCTTTGCTTTCCTCTTATCTCCGATAAATGGTAAGTAAAGAGGAGCAACTGTCATACCCTAATTTCGTCGGGGGATTATTACTTGATGATATGCAACCTTTGATTGGCCGCTTCAAGATAATTAGCACCCTTTGTTGCATAATATGTGAAGTCTCGAGACGTGCCGGAAATCAAAAGGAAGCAGGCTTACACGATCTGTGAGATTCCGTAATGTGACGGAGATCGAAAGGAGGTGTTTTTGCGCAATCCGTGAGTTTCCGTAACTTCTTCGAAAGCTAAAAAAGAGTAAGTACATAATCCGTAAGGATTCGTAACCTTGCGGAAGGAAAATAAGTATCGTTACGAAATTCGTAAAGTTTCGTAACGTTACGGAAAAAGAATTACCAAAAAAGGTAAAGGGGGGTGCATTTAGTAAAAAGGGGGTACAAATAGCAATCAGGCCCACTTGGGCCTTCCAGTTTCTTCCTCCAGAAGGCGGTTGCTTCTAGAGGAAGCAACCTTGCTCGCCTGGGCGAGCTGGGTGGCAAGCTCCTCCCCTATTTTGCTATAAATAGGGGGAGGATGGGACAAGTTTCCATGTCGTGTGACTCCCCGAGGTGAAACAAACATTCATCCCTTTCGTCTTCGCAATGGGAGACCATGCATGCCGCTTGCAACGACTGGTAGATGAAGCGTCTAGATGTAGCCACATCTTCTAATCTCTTTGCCCCCGATGGCCCATGCTCATCAATGGCGTTTACGCTAGCCCCTCCATGACTGGCTAGTGGGTTGGTTTTAACGTTGGGGTCCTCCTCTTGGAATGATAGCCAGCCGGCATTAATTAGGTGTTGCACCTTATATTTGAACGGCAGGCAGGAGTCAATGTTGTGTCTGGGGGCTCCACTATGGTATGCACACTTGGCGTTCGAGTTGTACCACTTGGGGTATGGTGGCTGGAAAACCTTCCCGGGTATGGCCACCACCAAATGATTTTCCAATAATGAAGGCCACAACTCAGAGTATGCCATGGGAATAGGAGAGAAATCATCTTTCGGGGGGGGGGGGGGTGTGTCGTGCATTATTATAGCTCGCGCTAGGAGTTGTACTATTGGCTGGCCGGGGTGTGGCTGGAGCTGTGTGTTGGGCAGGCGTTCTTTCTGTTGCGGGTGGTCCTTTTACTTGAGTTTTGAGGGAGCTCCCGGCTTGAATTGAAAAGTTCGGGGGGTTGGGCTGGTATGAGCTTTGGATATTTTGGGGCGCTTTCATCCATGTCAGGGCGGTGGTGATCGCGTGGGTATCTCCTTCTTTTTTCCTTGTGCCCACCACTGGGGCTCTTCTATTGTTGTTGGGGGCCATGTTGGAGGCATATTCAAACTTGCCTTTTCTCAGCCCAGACTCGATTCTTTCTCCAGCGAAGATGAGGTCCGCAAAGTTAGTTGGCATGTATCCTATCAGCTTTTCATAGTAGAACGTAGGCAACGTATCTACCATAACTGTGATCATCTCCCTCTCGGTCATGGGCGGGATGACTTGGGCTACGAGATCTCTCTACCTTTGGGCATATTCTTTAATGGACTCATGTTCTCGCTTGGTCATACTCTGAAGTTGGTTCCGATCAGGAGCCATATCCGTATTGTATTGGTATTGCCTAATGAAGGCAATTGCCAAGTCTTTCCAGGACCGGATCTGAGAAGCTTCCAGATTGGTATACCATGCCACTGCTGCTCTGGCTAAGCTGTCTTGAAAGAAATGCACCAACTGCTTTTCGTCCGCAGAATATGCCCCCCTCTTTCGGCAATACATCCGAAGATGCCCTTTTGGACATGTCGTCCCTTTATATTTATCAAAATCTGGTACTTTGAACTTGGGAGGGATGACGATGTCAGGTACTAGACACAGATCCGCTAAATCTGAGAACGGGTATTTGCCGAGGCCCTCTACTGCTCTTAGCCTCTCTTCAAGTGAATCAATCTTTCCCTTATCTTTTGCAAAGGGAACGGATTCTTTTACGGATGCGGGTGAAGACGGGACATGGCGGACTATGTTTGGTTGGGGCAATTCATGGGGGGCCGGATCTTTGAGGGGAAGCAGAGGGCCTAGATGGGCATCTCCTTCATCATCTTCTTGCAAAGGATAGTCGGCATAAGGAGGGAGTTGCCGCTCGAAGGTAGGGGCTTGGCTTAAATCATCCGGAGCGGTATGGGGAGTGAAGTCCGGAGGCAAACCATAAGGGAAGGCTAGAGAACTATACCTCTGACCTAACACCGTCGTGTTTCTGTCTCAGCCCAAGTTTATTGTGGGCTGTAGCATCGGTTTCGCTTCCCTAGCTGTATTGGAGGCGGCCGCCGTGGCATTATCTTCTATAGTTTCCTAAAGTATTAGCATGGCCTCCGTGATAGAAGCCATTTCATTTTTTAAGGCCGATAGGTCGGCCTTCATCTATTCTTGCAAGCCCTCTTCATTATCCATTTTTCTGGATCGAGTGTTATAGGGGTGCCTTTGCGCTTTCTTAGTTATGGTGAGTTCCCTAAAGAAACAAACAACGGTGAGTATGCCACCAAAACATGAATATGCAAATGAATGATCGGAGCACTTGGATCCACCTCAAGGTTTTTTAGATAACGTGATGAGTTCAAAACTTCTCGTTTTATAAAAAAGAACAAAGCTTTTATCTAGCCAAGATCATACAAAAGTGTTACAACAGAACCTAACGGTTTCTAATTATATGGGCCATCAAATCTATCATGTGTTGACAGTAATTGATTAGCCCGTGAATTTCCTCAGGGGCTGAACACACTTCAGCGATGGCCTTCGCTTTGGCTAGTAGCCGTGGGAGATCTTGACTTCCATTTAAGGTCAAGGCGAACCTGTCCATCCACATAGTCGCTTCTTGATGCAATGCATCAATCACCCTCCCTCTTGCTTCCTTTTCGGCGTACACTTGCGCAAAATCCTCTACTAGCTTTTGTTCATGGGTCACAGACTGGTTCAACTCTTCCTTGTACTGCCCTATGATGGCTAGCATGCTTCGCTCCGTGGCTTCCAAGTGTTGAGCCAAACTCCTCTTGGATCTTGCGCAAGTAGCTAATTCTTCCTTTAAGATCATGCCATGTACCCGTGACTGGTCTCTTTCCTCTCTCCGGAGCTTGAGCTCATTGTTGCTACCCCACAAAGCTCCTCGGAATTTATCTCGACCATGTTCTTCCTTGCGGGCCCTCTTGGTTTCTTGTTCAAGGGCTTTTGCAGTGGCCGCGTTTTCCTCTCGTAACTCGGTGCACTCTTTCCGGATGTTTGTAGCGGCTGACTTGAATTTTTCTTTGGCGAGTCTTGCCTTCCCTAGCTCTAATTTTAGAGCTTGGATTTCTTCATCCTCTTCCAGAGCTTCGAAATTCTCCTCATTGACAACTTTCAATTTGGAGAGCCAATCTAACCCTCGCGTATGAACTCTTAGCCATTTGTGATAGCCACCGATGATGCCATTACGGATGCCCCTAAGTTCTTTATCCTTCCTCAATGGACTTCTCCACGCCTTGTGGACTCTTTGTACAACCTTGAGACTTTGCGCACCAAAATCTCTCACAAGGAAAGGCGAGAGGCTCTCTTCCGTTGGCGCTCCCCTCATGGGGTACCCTAGCTGTCTTATGGCAAGTGCGGGATTATAGTTAATACAACCCCTTATCCCTATCAATGGAACATTAGGGTAGTCCCCACATGAGAAGAGAACTCCCTCCTTTCCTTCCTTCCATCGAGGAAACCAATTAATTATGCTACCTCCTATCCCAACCAAGTGTTGGTCCCAATCGACTCTTCTTTTTTCGACGCACGAGCGATAACTTTGAAGCGGACACGGGTGTCTTATGTCTTGTTGGAATAGGTGCGAAACCAACCACACACAGAGAGCGGGTAAGCAACAGACAATCCGTGCGCTGTTCTTCTCGCACCTCCGCTGCGGTCAAATCTAAAATCTTTCCGTACACTTTGCGGAAGGCTTGCCTTTGGAGAGGTCCCATCAATCGTCCCAACTCCTTGAGGCTGGTGACATCTAGACCTTTAATCTTGACTTGATAAAATCTTTTTCCGTTTTGATTTGTCCCCATCATTTACCTAAAAAAGGGGTGGATCAAGACTCCGATATGGATGATGCAATGCGTATGCATGAAAAGGAAAGAAAATAAAACAAAGGGGTAATTTACATATACGAGACCAAAAAGATCCATCTTTTTAATACTACATTTTAGGCATTATGGCGCCTCAACGTAAGTATTAAAAAGTGACGTATTACTCTAAAGAAACAAAATATCACTAGCAAAACAATAATTTATGTGCTATTCGCAAAAAAATGCATGAGAACAAATGGCACGGAGCGTGTTTGCTCTATGCCCCTATTTGGGAACCTATAGGACAATATCTAGGGGTTTCTAATAACTACTCCCAACAATTCATAACTCACATGACCATTTTCTAGAGGTATCATCACTCAAGATAATAATATTGTGGCGGTATGGAATACTAGCGACAACATATTATAAAGAGAGAAAGCTCTAGACGAGGTTTCACTATTATCAAGCAAGTCGAAGACCTAGCATGATCATAGATTCACCTCCACTCCTTAGATTCCCATGAACCCGGGTATAGGGCCCCCTTTTTTACTCAAACCCGTGGGTGCTTAGAATGCAGTGTAAACAATGCGAAATAGACAGCAATTATTACATTTTACACAGTTCAATAAATGCACACACAAAGTTTCACAATTCCACAATTCCTTAAAATAGGCCTAACTCACTAAAAATAATCCCCAGTGGAGTTGCCAATTGTTGCAACATGCCCTTTTGCGGGCGAGTGAGGCAAGGCTCACGGGTGCGTTTTCCAAAGGAGGAAAGATGCGCCGAGTCGCCACCAACGTTTATTTATGGTAAACGTCAGAAAAACCGAAGGAAACCGGTCACAACGAAAATTCTAAGTTCGGGAGTTGTATTTACGTTTGAGGAAGGTATTAGCACCTCTCACGTTTGTCTCAAAGGACAACAACCTATTTTTTAGAATTGTGAAATTGTGTTATCTTACCTTTTATTTCCTTTTTATTTTTGAGGTCGACAAAAGCGGGGCTCTTGCTCCTACGTACCCTCCATCGAAGAGGAAATCAGACCTACGTAGTTCTTTTTTAAGGGCGAATCAAACGATTCTTTTTACTTGGAAGGTGGTCATTTTAAGGCGTTGGACCTTAAAAATGATCCATTTACTTGGTAAAAAAACTGAGATATTGAACTTTTCGAATCCTTTTTTAGTGACTTTTTTGTGGACGAGCTTGACTTTGCGGGTTGATTTTAGCCTTAATTTCACTTTAGTTATTCAGTCAATTCAATTAAGAACCAGAAATCCCAAAGAGAAACGTCCGATTGATTTTTCCGCTTTATTTTACTAAAAGGTATTTTTGATTATTATATTATTATTTACCTCTTTTTTTATTTCCAACGTGGTTACGGCACGACCGAAAGGTCGGAATTCATTTTAATAGAAATTAACGGATATTACAAATCAAACGATCGGTGGAAATTTATTTTATTTTTTGATTAGGCGAGAAATGACTTAAATAAATGACTGAAGCACGTCAAAAGGGGGTACGGAAAGTAAATGAAAACAAGAATAAAAGTACACTAAACAAATGGGGACCACCACGAGTACATAGAATGAATTGAAAAGCTTGGTTTGGGGTACTTATCGATTGAAGACCGAAGAAAAACGAAGAACAAACGATGAATGTCGAAGAACGGTTGAAAATCTTCGCGTAATTACCCACGGAAACGTTACAGAAACGTTACGAAAGCGCCTCGGCTTGGATTTTCTTCATGGAAACAATTTTCCTCTGCAATTTCAAGAGAATATGAAGTGCCAAGAAGGCTGAACCCCTTCCTTCTTCATTCCTCCCCCTATTTATAGCAAAATAGGGGAGGAGCTTGCCACCCAGCTCACCCAGGCGAGCTCAGCTCGCCCAGGCGAGCCAGGTTGCTTCCTCCAGAAGCAACCGCCTTTTGGAGGAAGAATCTGGAACGCCCAAGTGGGCCTGGTTGCTATTTACACCCCCTTTTTTACTAAATACACCCCCTTTACTTTTTTTGGTGATTCTTTTTCCGTAACGTTATGAAACTTTACGAATTTCGTAACGACACTTATTTTCTTTCCGTAAGGTTACGAAACCTTACGAATCATGTATTTACTCTTTTTTAGCTTTCAGAAAAGTTACGGAAACTCACGGATTGCGTAACAATACTTCCTTTTGGTTTCCGTCACATTACGGAATTTCACGGATGGCGTAACCACGCTTCCTTTTGATTTCCGGCGCGTCTTGGGACTTCACATATTGTGCAACAAAGGGTGCCAAGTACTTCGAAGTGGTCAATCAAAGGTTGCATGCCATCAAGCAATAGTCCCCGGACGAAATTAGGGTATGACATTATGAAAAACCAATTCCCTGAACACCTAGAAAATTTGAAAATAAGTTTAGGAGTGAAACTTTGCAAAACTAAACAACACTTTCATTTTAGACAATAAACAAATTATCTTATTAATTTAATCTCTGGATGAAGTGATCTTATGAGTATTTATTCTGTAATTGTAGGTCAACTTGCTAGATTATTGTTGAGATAGATTGTAAAACCTGATGATTGTTGTATGTCTTTAATTGTGCCAGTTTTCTACTAATGGAGCTATTGAAAAGCACAAAATAATTATTGTTCTTGTTGAATGGTTATGACCAACAAAGTGTGAACTTTGGAAAATTATATATGTGGTGTGTGAATTTACAATCTACTATATATGCATATTTCTATTTTATTTGTGTGCATTGTGGTTTGTGTTCGAGAGTGCCCGACCCTTAGCAAATTATTTGTTATGAATGTTAGACGGTTGTAATTACAATGTTATGTTGTTCGATATTATTTGTGTGACTAGTGGTTTCTACTACGTGAGGGGCCAAGATTGGTTCTCTAAGAGTAGTGCGTAGGCCTTAGTCTCATTTGTCTTTCTTGTTTGTTTGGATGTTCGAGATTGTCGATATACGTGGCATGAAAGCTATGTATGTGATATTGTGGCAAAAGCAATCAGACTGAATGGAGAGTAAGGAACCGATGGTTCAATTCCATCTGTGGGAAGGTGAGATTGAGTTGAGGAAATGGATGATGGACAAAGAAACATTGGGCTATAGTGGGTGGAGAGGTTTGAGGAACCAAAGTGATGCAATCCTACCCCCCAAGGGCATTGGATAGAAGACTCCAAGAAGATTGGGCCAAAGATGCAAGAGAAGGCCCTAGGGTTTTCATGAGCCTTAAGGTAGATTTTGGGCCCATGGGCTAAGTATGAGCCCACTTATCTTTGTACATATTAGATTAAGGTTTCATTAATTTTGGGTCTTGTATTTAGGGCTCCATAATGTAGCTAGGGTACCCTAGAAATATAAGATTTTTTAGCCCTTGTATTTTAGGGCACCTAGACTAGTTTTTGTATTAGGGGTAGTTTGTAATTTCACATGCACTAAGTGAATATTTGATGTGTGTGGTTGGAAATAAATTTAATTGAATTGGTAGAAGCCCAATCCAATTAAATTTTAGAGGGGGAGGTGAGCATTTGCTTACTACACCCCATTGCCACATCATATAGTCACACTTTGTGCATGTCCTTCATGCTTTACATGCCTTATGACACCTATGCACACTTAGTGGAGAATCTTGGAATTGATCTTCGATTAGTGGACTGAACCATAACTAAAATTCACTAATCATAATTAGTGAAATTGTGGCTCCACAAATTCAATTTCAAATTCAAGTAAAATTTGAATTGAAATTCAAATTTCCCTCCAATTTTGTGTGACACTTAGGCTATAAATAGAGGTCATGTGTGTGCATTTTTTTGAACTTTGATCATTTGAAAATTAAACTTCAGATTTTAGAGCTCTTTTAGGGCACAAAAGTTTGTGCTCTTCTCTTCCTCTCCCTTCATTCATCTCCTTCTTCCTCCAAGCTCTTATCCATGGCCTCCAATGGTGGTGAGCTTCTTCTAGACTCATCTTCTCCTTGAAGTGGCATCTCCTCTCTCTCTTCCTTCTCCATTACACTGCCATTCATCTTTCAAGAAGAAAAGGAATCCATTGATGAAGAAGATCCTAGGCCTACAAGCTCCAATGGAGCTTACATCATGTGGTATCAAGAGCATCTTCATCTAGGTGATGTTCTTTTGCTTCCTCTATCTTTTTGTTCGGTGAATTCTCTTTAATTCCTTGTTCTTCATCTTATTCTCCATGTATATCCTCCATTTTCTTGTGGTTTGGTTCTGTTTAGATTAGATTAAAAAAAATAAACCGATTAAATCTTAGATCTACACTTGTTCTTGCATTTCTATGGTTCAAATTTTGTAGATCTACTCTTGAATCATGTTTTTGTGTTGATTTTAGGTTCTATCATTTTTCATTCATAATATTCTTGTGCTTAACCTTAGATCTAATTTTCTTCCAAAATATTGATTAGAAAAAAAAACAGAAAAATCTAAGTGTAAATCACTTAATCCATGTTGTCTTAGAGTCATGTTTAGTCATAGTAATTGTCTTAGAGTCATGTTTAGTCATAGTAATTGTCATATTATGTTCTAAGTTTGTGTTTAATTTTTATTTTGTTGATTGAATTATAGATACATTTGTTCATGTATTCTTGTCATTCTTAGCCTATATTTTGAATTTTGAGTCTAATTCATGCATGTTATTTAGTTCATAACATGTTCTAAATCAATTCCTAGAAGTAGTCTTGTTGTTGAACTCTTTTATTGTTTTCTAAGATTCCTACATGATGCCTATGATGAAGTTGAGTTGTGGTGCTAAGTTGTGGTTGGATTTGTGAATCAAATAAGTCTTAAGCTCTCTTGAATTATGTTATTCAAGATAATTGAGCATAAGCAAACATAAATTGTAACTATCCAAGCCTTAAGCAACATAAACACTACTCTTGATTTCTAGGTTGAAATCGCTGGTGCTGGCAGCTTGAACATATGAACTTGTATAAATTATTGGGAATTGGTCACTATGTGTTTTGAGCTGAAATTTTTACTGAATTTTCTAGACATCTGGAAAAAAATTAAAAAAAAGAAACAAGCGATTTGGATAAAAGGAAAAAATAATAAAAATCACACATGTTGGCAGAAAAATCAGTGTCCTGGAAAAAAAAAGTGAAAGGAAAGTGTGCTTGTTGTTTTGGCTCAAAATTTGTTCTACAATTGGTGCCTATTTTATACCAATCCTAGTTCTGAAATTTCAATTGAAAATTATTGTGAAAATAAGTGCCTAAACTAGAGGTTTCTTGAGTCTTTTTTTTTTAGTTTTTCTACTCTACTATAGAGCCATTCTAGGTTTCTCTTTGAGTCCTAGCTTGATTTTGTGTGCTTTTCATTGGTTTAATTGTTGAATAATCCTTGAAAATTTGTCTTGTTAAAACTCTATTGGTTTAGCTTTCATTACATTTTTTTTTGTCTTTGGATATTGCTTGTCTCTTTGTTTCCTTGCTTGTGAGTTGCCATATAGGGAATCGGAACGGAGGATTGGTACCATATCTTGAAGAATTTGAGTCAAGAAGCAAGGGGCCAACCACCTTAAGAGCTATTGGAATAAGAAGCACTCCAAATTGAGTGAAACACAAAAGAGAGAATAGCCACCAAAATTGAGGACTTCTTTTTTTTTTGTAATTTGTAATTGGAAATTTTCTTTGCTTTCAAACTTTGTAACAAAAAGGCCTTTCATTGGAAGTAAGTTGGGAGCCTCCAATAGATCACCCTACTTCCATTTGTGTGTAATATTTTTAGGCAATTTTCCCTTAGGATAGTGAGTGTTTTTTTGGGAACCTTAAATGAGGTCATCCAAACACTCTTAGGATCTGCCTAGTTTGCATTTCTTGCACTTTAATTTCTTGCTTACTTTCATAGCTTATTTCCTTTACCCTCCATTGTCAAACTGCCTAGATAGCTTGCCATTTACCAATTAGTTTTTACCTTATCTTTCACACCTCTTTTAGTGTTTATTTTGGCTAGTTTCAACCATAGTTTCTTTTACGTTTTGTTTTCAAACCCCCAACAAGAAAGAACCATAACTTAGGAACCAACATGAGTCTTCATTCTTCATCTAGTATTAATGGTAAGGGTTTTACTCTTAAGGACCCCTTGTATAAGATATTAGATGAGTTGAGATCCCTTAAGTTGTGGAAAGAAAAACAAGAGAGAAAAGAAAAAGGAAAAAAAAGAGTGGAAGAAATAAGTCAAGATGAAAGAGAGAAAATAAGAGAGGAAGAAAGAAGAAAAATAATGAAAGAAATGAAAAGAGAAAAACATGCCTCCTATAGTAGTCATAACTCTTGCAAGAACCTAAGTGAAGAACTTCGTGACTATTATGAAGGAAGGCATAGGTCACATCTTAGACCTCACTCCCATAGGAGAGAAAATGAAAGAAAGCCTCAAGAGGTTAACATTAGCCTCCTATATTTCCATGGAAAAGATAATGTTGAGGCTTACTTAGATTGGGAAATGAAGGTTGAAAACTCTTTGCTTGCCATCATATTAGCGAAGAGAGAAAAGTTCCATTGGCTACCCTTAGCTTTCAAGGGTATGCCCTCTATTGGTGGACTTCCCTTGTTAGGGAACGAAGGATTCATTGGGATCCTCTAGTAGAGTATTGGAATGATCTTAAGAGTGCCCTTAGGAAGAGGCACATTCCCTCCTACTATGAAAGGGAGCTTATGGACAAGCTCCATAGGCTTAGACAAGGGAGTATGAGTGTTGAAGAATATAGACAACAAATGGAACTACTCCTTTTAAGACCGGGACTTAGGGAGGAGGAAAGAACAAGCATAGCTAGGTTCCTTAGTGGGCTTAATATGGAAGTGAGGGACAAGGTCGAACTCCTTCAGGTATAGGGACCTAGATGAGCTAGTCCAACTTTGTATAAGAGTGGAGCAACAACTTAAAAGAAAGCCTTCTTCAAAATCTTATGGCTCTCACTCTTATCCAAGGAAGGACCAAGCCCATGGAATTTTGGGGGCTGCACCTTCAAAACCCAAGGAAGATAAGGGTAAGACCATAGAGAAATACACCCCTAAGACTAGTTCCCAAGAAAGGACTAGCAACATTAAATGCTTCAAATGTCTTGGGAGAGGTCACATTGCCTCTCCAAGCCCCACAAAGAAAACCATGATCATGAGGGGTCAAGACATTTATAGTAGTCAAGAGGACACTACTTCTTGCCCTTCCTCTAGTGGAAGTGAAGATGAAGTAAGGGGTGAAGAGTCTAGTGAGGAAGTCTACCCTCATGAAGAAGGTGACCTCTTAATGGTTAGAAGGCTCCTTGGAGGTCAATCTTGTGATCCATCTCAATCCCAAAGAGAAAACATCTTTCATACAAGATGCAAAATTTTAGATAAAACTTGTTCTCTCATTGTGGATAGTGGATCTTGTTGCAATTGTTGTAGCACAAGATTAGTTTCCAAGTTGAACCTTACTATCATTCCCCACCCAAAATCTTATAAACTTCAATGGCTCAATGAGCAAGGGGAAATGATAGTTAACCAACAAGTGAAGGTACCTTTCTCCATTGGGAAATATAAGGATGAAGTTAATTGTGATATAGTTCCCATGGAGGCAGGACATATTCTTTTAGGAAGGCCATGGCAATTTGATAGGAAGATCATTTACAATGGCCTAACAAATGAAATTACCCTCACCCTTCTTGGCACTAAATTTGTGTTGCATCCTCAAACACCTCCACAGGTGTCCAAAGATCAACTAATTATGAAAGATAAGAGGGATGAGGAAGAAAAAGAAGGATAGTAAGGCCTTGTCTTCAAAGGCCAAGGGGAAGGAAAAGGAGGAAAAGGATTCCTCCAAGAAGATTGTTAAGAAGGAAAATCATTTTGCAACAAAATGTGATATTAAAATAGCACTCTTTCTTAAACAATCTTTCTACCTTCTCCTATCAAGGGAAACATCCCTTAGCACCGCCATACCTCTTGAGCTTGAGGTTATTCCTCAAGTAAAGGAGTTGTTGGATGAGGGTTTGGTTCGCAAGAGCTTAAATCCTTGTGCTTTGTTGTTGCCTAAAATAGGTATTATTAGGCACCAAATCCCTATGATAGGTGGTATGATGAATGTGTTGAGTGGTGCAACATTTTTTTGTAATATCACTCATGCACCCAACATCTTCATGATTTGTGTACATACCTAGGTGTTTTTATTTTTTGTTTCAATACAAACCTTGGTGCTCATATGGGACACCTTAGGTTTGTCATAATTTTTTGTAGGAATAATCAACATGAAAATAAAGAAAAAGGTATGTTTTATTCCATTACTTTCCTTAACTTTTTAAATAGTGATCAAGGTCTTCCCATGGACCCTAAGAGAATAAAGGTCATTCCTGAGTGGCCTACTCCACCAAGTATAAGGGAAATTTGGGGCTTCAATGACTTAACAAACTTTTACAAAAGGTTTTTCCCATATTTTTCTATACTTGTAGCACCACTCATTGAGTTGGTGAGGAACTATGTTCTCTCATGGGAAGATGGCCAGGAAAGGGGTTTTCAATCCTTACCGTACTCTAACATACCCAACATCACTAATAAATGTTTTTATTCTTTTTACATGTGTTGAGGAAAGAATTAACGAGTTTCAAGAACCTCTGGATTTGAGGTCAAATCCTTTTCAAGGGGGAGGGAATGATGCAATCCTACCCCCCAAGGGCATTGGATAGAAGACTCCAAGAAGATTGGGCCAGAGATGCAAGAGAAGGCCCTAGGGTTCTCATGAGCCTTAGGGTAGATTTCGGGCCCATGGGCTAAGTATGAGCCTACTTATCTTTGTACATATTAGATTAAGGTTTCATTAATTTTGGATCTTGTATTTAGGGCTCCATAATGTAGCTAGGGTACCCTAGAAATATAGGATTTTTTAGCCCTTGTATTTTAGGGCACCTAAACTAGTTTTTGTATTAGGGGTAGTTTTATAATTTCACATGCACTAAGTGAATATTTGATGTTTGTGGTTGGAAATAAATTTAATTTAATTGGTAGAAGCCCAATCCAATTAAATTTTAGAGGGGGAGGTGAGCATTTGCTTACTACACCCCATTGCCACATCATATAGTCACACTTTGTGCATGTCCTTCATGCTTAACATGCCTCTTGACACCTAAGCACACTTAGTGGAGAATCTTGGAATTGATCTTGGATTAGTGGGCTGAACCATAACTAAAATTCACTAATCATAATTAGTGAAATTTTGGCTCCATAAATTCAATTTCAAATTCAAGTAATATTTGAATTGAAATTCAAATTTCCCTCCAATTTTGTGTGACACTTAAGCTATAAATAGAGGTCATGTGTGTGCATTTTTTTTAACTTTGATCATTTGAAAATTAAACTTCAGATTTTAGAGCTCTTTTAGAGCATAAAATTTTGTGCCTTTCTTCCTCTCCCTTCATTCATCTCCTTCTTCCTCCAAGCTCTTATCCTTGGCCTCCTATGATGGTGAGCTTCTTCTAGACTCATCTTCTCCTTGAAGTGGTGTCTCCTCTCTCTCTTCCTTCTCCATTCTACTGTTATTCATCTTCCAAGAAGCAAAGGAATCCATTGATGAAGAAGATCCTAGGCCTACAAGCTCCAATGCAGCTTACATCACTAAGGAAATTAGCGAGTGGTCACCCGACATTTAGAGCACTCATTTGGGATAGGGAACTCACAAGCCTCACTTTGCTACTCTTGACGGGCTTTGATACCATGCTTTCTGAGTTGGGAGCTTGGGGATCAATGTACGTTGTATCCGTATGTGGCGATCACTCCAAACTTTCAACCATATAATTGTATAAGACAATCAAGACCTGGGAGGCTTGGCAGCAAAGGTTGGGCTCTACTATGTGACAAGTTTGCTAGTTATGCTCTTAGGATCTCGAGAGTGTTGTTTGCCTAGAAAAAACACACGTAGTGGTTAAGTAGGTTGTATTTCTTAGTTTGTTTGTTTGTTTGTGGCATTTTGAGGAGTAGAGGACCCACCTCTACAACCAAAAACTTTCAAGTATCGATAACGTTGAGGACATCAATGCCCTTGCAAGCCTGGCGTAGTTCACATAGGGAATGGGTATGGCCATGTGAGGTAACACGTACTACATGTTATACATGCCACACCCAAGTACATGTGGTGCCAGTAGAATATCTAGATACGACGCCTGCTACTATAGACTATATTGTATCCTGCTATATTTTGTGGGATTCACATCTCTTTCGAAGCTCCAGTGCTATGAAGATGTTCACCTATACTTTGAACTTGAGGAACCTCGTCATGACTTGAAGTTCAGGTTGACTCGGGTGGAGTACGACGAATAGGCCAACATTCTTCGCTAATGCATGGAACTAGTGAGCTTAGTTAAAGTTATCAAGGATAGACGAGACCATTCTAATATCAAGGATAGAGTCTTCATTCAAGGAGGAGTATGATGATCTTCCTAAGGACATGTATTAGATATAGTTCAGTACTTCTAGCACGGTAATGGCCTACTCTAGTCTTAGGTTTCTTTTTCTTATTTTGATGTATTTTGAGGGATAGTTCCTTCAAGTGAAAATATTTTGTTGTAGCGGTTATGCATAACTTATTTTACTTGCTTTTAAACACTTATGGGTTGTATTTGTATTTATTCTTCTATGACATTTTTTCTATTACACTATTTATGTATGGAGACTACGTCATTCAATATTTGTACTTATTTAATTTGATGTAAATATTTATAGCTTTCCGAATGACGCATTTATAATAAAAAAAAATATATCTTACCAGACTGGAAGTAGAAATTAAAATTAGTGACATGTATTTCAAAAATAAATTAAATAAAAGGGTTTTTCAAGCAATATCTTCGGACTAGAATTTGGGGCGTTACATCTTGGAAGATCTCAGATCTATGAGTTCCCTTAGACCTATTATGTCCTACCTCTTGAATGACATTGAGGTCGATCTGTCAATAGGAGCGCCAAGGACAAGGATTCACGCAAGCTGTGGCGGAGAATGGTGGCATCCTTCTTGGAAGATCTCACATCGATAAGTTGCTTATAAATGATTATATTAATATCACATACCTCGGTTATCCTTTAGTGGGTCCACTCAATGAAATGTAAGATTTGACCTCTAAATTTCAAGTACAATTATATTAAATTTAAAGGGGATCTTAGTTTCTTGAATATTGTTGCATTAATTAAGATATAGCACTATAATTTTATAGACGCAAATATTATACCATTAAATTTTTATAAACATAAATGCATATGAATATTATAATATTATATTATATTTTAAATATTACAATATTAAATTTTTATACTTTATATTATAAATATTATAACATTATAATTTTATAAATTATTGTTCTAGTAAAAATGACAAATTAAAAACTATGTTAAATAATAAATTATATATTCATTTATAAAAAAATATTTACATTTATTGGATAAACTTAAATTTTATAAAATGTATTTAAAATTAAATAAATAATACAAAAAATGGATTAACATCTATATATCTATATATATATATATATATATATATATATATATATATATATATATATATATATATAATAGTGTGTATAGTATTACTTAAGTTACTAAATTGATTTTATGGTTTAGGAGGTATTGGAAAAACTAAGAGACTTGTGTTCTAGTCCTATTTCTATCATATTTGCAATACTTTTAAAATCAGAAATAACTGTCATGTCATTTGTCCTTAGAATGACTAAAATTGCCTATGCATTTTATACTTTAATTCCTTTTTGTGATGGATTTCTATGAAAAATTGACCTTCGCAAACTTCCAAATTATTTTATAATTTCATTTAATTTTCGTACAATTCAATAGTGAGGGAATTGTGGGGGAAATATTCCCTCGTTAAATCACAATATTCTGCATCTATTTATTGCGATGGATTTACAAGGAAACTTATCCTTCCCAAATTTGCAACAATATTTACTCTCACTTGGTTCAATTCTAATTTAACAATCTATTTTGCTAGGGTTTTGCAGCGAAGAATGTTGTCACAAAGTAGCGAGGGGAAAAGAGAGGGAAAAATGTTTGCACGAGAAATGGTCCATCGCCAAATAATTTATTACCTTCATGAGGGATTTGCGACAGAAATATCATCATCTTTATTCCCTTGTAATTTGCGAGGGTTCGGCATGAGAATTAAATTTGTTGCAAAGTTGTTGTTAGTTAGCGAGAAAAATATTTTGTCACTAATTTCCCTTGCCAATAAGTAAATTTCTTGTAGTGTGAGATGTCCTATTATGCGTGTTTTCAAGGTATTTGAGTTGTTTTGATGTTGTATAAGTTCAATTTATGTTGGAGTACCATTAGACTCATGGTATCTTCAGTTGTGTGTGTGTGTGTGAGACTCATGGTATCTTCAGTTTTGTGTGTGTGTGTGATGATTTATCTTGGTATCATTCGTTTTAGCTTTTGGCTTTTGAAACACAAAAAATTTACAAGTATTTTCATAATCAAATTAATAGAAAAGTTTTAAATGAATTAAAATAAATTTTCCGCTTGAGTAATTCCTAGTTTTATGTAACAACGTCGAGTGATTATAACAATATGTACATGCAAGTTTCTTTCAAAAAACAATGTACAACAAGTTGTACATCAACAAAAAAAAATTGTAAGGAAAAAAACAAATTCTTTATCTTGACAAGTGAGGGGAAAAAATCACATCTTAATTTATCTTATTTAAAAAAAACAAATCCAATAAAACAAAAACAAATCATGTGATATCACATTGTTGTTTACCATTTGTTCCATTCACCGGAGTTAATCATCATCAACAATCCATTCTCTTTGGTTGTGGTCTATTATGGGATGAAATTGAAAAAAGTCTTGTTTGGTTGTTAAGTACTTGGTTAGAAGCAATGTTAGGAGCTTGTCCTAAAACTATTATCATAGACCAAGATGCTGCTATCACTAATGCAGTTGCAAGCGTGTTTCCTGCAGTTAATCATCATTATTGCATGTGGCACATTGAGAAAAAAGTCTCAGAGTATTTGAATTATATTTATCATGAGCATACTGAATTTAAAAGTCAATTTTGGAAGTGCATTCACCAATCTATCATTGTTGAAGAATTTGAATTTGATTGGGAAGCAATGATTGATAAATATGGGCTACAAGATAATAAGTGGTTAGAGAAGATATACGATATTCATGCTAAATGGATTCCTACTTTTGTTCATCAGAATTTTGTGCTGGAATGTCTGCCACCAAAGAAGTGTAAGCATGAATAAACTATTTAAGGATTTTTTTTAAAATTCAAGTACTCCATTGAGCAAGTTTGTGATACAATATGAGAAGGCTCTTATGCGCGTTATAAAAAGGAAAGAGAGAAGACTTTCAAAACAGTGAATTCAAAGCCATTAATGCAAACTTATTATCCTATGGAAGAAAAAGCTTCTAAAGTTTATACAAGAAAATTGTTTAAAATATTTCTAAAATAATTGATTGGTTCTCGGTTGTTTGTTGCAAAGATTAAATTATCCAGTGAAGTGTCCACATACAAGGTTCATTAAATTTATAAAGAGAAACCTCTATTATGTGACTTTGATAATTCGATAAACCAACATTACTACAACAATTGTTTATTACGATGTGCCAATAACAATGGTTGTTCAGAAACTATCTTTGAAGACTATCCGGTGGCAATGTTGTAATTAACTTCATTAATAACAAAGATGGTTTTCAAATAACCGTCTTAGAATTGTAAGTGATGGAAGCTTGCTTGTGAAGCTTCTATGGAGGCTGGATCTCTGAGCTTCAATGAGGTCCTTCAATGATGATTTTCCACCATGGAGATACAGCGGAAGATAAAGGAGAAGTGGTGAGAAGAGGCGCCATCCACTAGGGAATAAGCCATGGAAGAAGGGGCTTCACCACCAAGAGAGTGTCTTGCATAAGAAGCTTAGAGAGGAAGTTTCAATGGAGGAAAAGAAAGATAAAGAGAAAGAGAGAGGGGGGAGCACGAAATTGAAGGAGGAAAAGAGGGAGAGAAGTTGAACTTTGAAGTGTGTCTCACAAGACTCTCATTCATCAAAATTACAACAAGTGTTACACATGCTTCTATTTATAGCCTAGGTAGCTTCCTTGAGAAACTTCTTTGGGAAGCTTCCTTGAGACGCTATAACTTAGCTACACACACTCCTCTAATAACTAAGCTCACCTCCTTGAGAAGCTTCCTTGAAAAGATTCCTAGAGAAGCTAGAGCTTAGCTACACACACCCCTCTAATAGCTAAGCTCACCTCCTTGAGATGAAAAGCTAGAGCTTAGCTACACACACCCCTATAATAGCTAAGCTCACCCCCATGTCAGAATACATGAAAATACAAACAAGTCCCTACTACAAAGACTACTCAAAATGTCCTAAAATACAAGGCTAAAACCCTATACTACTAGAATGGCCAAAATACAAGGCCCAAAAGAAGGAAAAACCTATTATAATATTTACAAAGAATAATGGACCCAACCTTGGCCCATGGGCAAAGAAATCTACCCTGAAGTTCATGAGAACCCTAGGGCCTTCTTTAGCAGCTCTAGCCCAATCCTCTTGGAGTCTTCTATCCAATACCCTTGGGGGGTAGGATTGCATCATCCCCTCCCCCTTAGAAAGGATTTGACCTCAAATCCCGAGGTTCTTGATACTCTAGGCTCCTTCCCTCGACACCTATAAAAAGAATAAAAACACATATATTAGTGGTGTTGGGTATGTTAGAGTAGGTTAAGGTCTGAAAACCCCTTTCCTGGGCATCTTCCCATGAGGGAACATGGTTCCTCACCAACTTAATGAGTTGTGCTACAAGTATAGAAAAATATGGGACAAACCTTTTGTAAAAGTTTGTTAAGTCATGGTAGCCCCAGATTTCCCTTATACTTGGTGGAGTGGGCCAATCCAGAATGACCTTTATTCTCTTTGGGTCCGTGAGAACCCCTTGATCACTATTTAAAAAATTAAGGAAAGTAATGCAATAAAATGTACCTTTTCTGTATTTTCATGTTGATTATTCCTACAAAAAAGTATGACAAACCTAATGTGCCCCATATGAGCACCTAGGTTAGTATTAAAACCAAAAATAAGAACAAACCTACCTAATGAGTCCCTAAGTACACGAATCATGAAGATGTTGGGTGCATGAGTGATTTTACAAAAGAGGGTTGCAACACTCAACACATTCATCATATCACTTATTTTATGGATTTGGTACCTAATAATACCTATTTGGGGCACCAACAAATTACAAGGATTTAAGCTCTTATGAACGAAACCCTCATCCAACAACGTCTTTACTTGAGGAATAACCTCAAGCCCAAGAGGTGTGGCAGTGCTAACAAGTGTCTTTTTACAAAGGAGAAGATGTGGAGGTTGTCTAAGAAGGGAAGTTTCTTTAATTTTTTTCTTTATTGCAAAATGACTTTCCTTCTTAGCTAACCTCTTGGAGGAGACACTTACCTCCTTACACTCCTCCTTAATCATTAAAGGTTGTCCTTCTTCTTGGGGGTAGATTTCTTCACTAGATTCTTCCCCTTTTGCTTCTTCACTTTCACTAGAGGAAGGTGAAGTGGTATCCTCATCTTGGCTACAATAAACGTATTGGTCCCTCATAATCATGGTTTTCTTGGTGGGCATTGAGAAGTAATATGTCCTCTTCCAAGACATTTAAAGCACTTTATAGAGCTAGTCTTCTCTTACATACTAGCCTCAGGGGGTTGCTTTTCTATTGTCTTCCCCTTATCATCTTTGGGCTTAGAAGGTGCCGCCCCTAAGATGCCTTGATCTTGGTCTTTCTTTGGATATGAGTGAAAGCCATAAGATTTTGAAGTAGAGTTCCTTTTAAGTTGTTGCTCTACCCTTATTTCCCAATCTAAGTAAGCCTCTACATTGTCCTTCCCACAGAAGTTTGGGAGGTTAATGTTAGCCTCTTGAGGCTTTCTTTCCTTTTCTCTCCTATGGGAGTGAGGTCTAAGATGTGACCTATGCCTTCCTTCATAATAGTCACGAAGTTCTTCACTTAGGCTCTTGCAAGAGTCATGATTACTATAGGAGACATGCTTTTCTTTTCTTAACTCTTTTAGTATTTTCCTTCTTTCTTCTTCCTTTATTTATTCTCTCTTATCTTGATTTATTTCTACCCTCTCTTTTCCTTTTTCTTTTCTTTCTAGTTTTTCTTTCCATAACTTGAGGGAACTCAACTCATCTAAGATTCTAGATAGAGGGTCCTTATGACTAATACCCTCGCCATTAACACCAGATGAATGATGACTCATGTTGGTTCCTAAGTTGTGGTTCTTTCTTGTTGGGGGTTTGCAAAAGGTAAAAGCTAAGGCTTAAAAGAACCCAAGATAAGCGTGATAAGCAAGAAGAAAGTATTATGCAATAACAAGATAAACTAGGCGAGACTAGTAAAGAAAATAACCTATGTAAATAAGCAAAAAATTAAAGTGCAAGAGATTTTAACTAGGCGGATCCTAAGAGTGTATGGATGACCTCATTTAAGATTCCCAATAAAGCACTCACTATCCTAAGGGAAAATTGCCTAAAATTATTACACACAAATGGAAGTAGGGTGACCTATTGGAAGCTCCCAACTTACTTCCAATGAAAGGTCTTTTATTATAAAATTTGAAAGTAATGAAGGTAAACATACAAATGTCCAATTACAAATAAATTGCCAATTACAAAAAGGTCCTCAATTTTGGTGGCTATTCTCTCTTTGGTGTTTCACTCAATTTGGAGTGCTTGTTAGTCCAATAGCTCTTAAAGTTCTTGGCCCCTTGCTTCTTGACTAAAATTCTTCAATGGATGGCACCAATCACTATTAGAAAATACACTTTCAACATCGATTATTTAGAACATTCTACATCGGTTCTAAAACCGATGTTGAAAGTGACGATGTTGAATGTATGAATGTTAACATCGGTTCTACAAAACCGATGTTAACATACAGATGACAACATCGGTTATCTAAATAACCAATGTTAAAAACAATGAACAACAGCAAAAAAAGTGTACACATGATGAATGTTGACATCGATTTTCCAGTAAAACCGATGTTAATATGTTAGTTTAACATCAGTTTTTTAGAATAACCGATGTTAATGTATTAATGTGAACTTGAGTAGGAGCGGATCGTTTGATACAGGCTATGGAGGTTTGGATGACGCCACTTCCGGTGAAGGAAGATAAGTCAGGGTAGACGCCACAAGGATTACCTTGATAAGTCAGAGATTGGTTCAACAAGGAACTCAGAGAGAAACTCTCACCAAATTTTATCAAATGCCAAAAGTTTTTTTTATTGAAAACAAAAACAAATACTTATAGTGTATCTGAACAAAAAGATAAAAATAGACATGGGCCTTCTAAACAGTTTGGGCCAAAATTACAATAAAAATAAATTATAACTAAAAACTTATTTAACTTGGGCCTTCAAGTTAGTTTGGGCCTTCAGCAACTATTAGTAGTCTTGGTAGTGCCTCTGCCTCTGGGCCTTCATCTTTCTCCACTTGGGCCTTCAATCATCATCAATGGCAGCTATACAAATGACCAGCCTTGTCTCTATGACGTGTTGGGCTTGTTTAAGTCTGCCTCTGGTCATGGGACCTTCAAGTGCTTCATGGTCCTTGGTTATGTCCTCATCATGTATGCCCTTAACATCCGTTTTTCTAGAAAACCGATGTCAACGTTGATGATGCTTACACTTATTTGGTGTAGTTCTTTGTGTATAACATCGGTTAATTATAAATAACCGATGTTACTATTCAAATATTCACATCGGTTATTTATAATTAACCGATGTTAATGTACAATAGTTGACATCGGTTATCCACAGATAACCGATGTTAAAATACAAACGCTGACATCGGTTATACACAAAAAACCGATGTTAATATACAAACGTTAACATCGGTTTTCTATTATAACCGACGTTGGTTATGATATTAACATCGGTTTTTGTTAATAACCGATGTTGTTTTCTAAATTTTTTTTATATATACTTTCTGTTTTTACAGTAAACCCAAAATTGTACTTGTCAAATGCAATTTCAGGAGACCCAATTCACAGCAAATAAACATTTTATTCTGCTTTCAAGCAGTTTTAATGATAATAAACATCAAATAATTGATTTATATATTATAAAGAACAATCAACAAATGAATTCAATGTTCGTGTTACATAGAAAATGTAAAAAATGTCAAAAATGTTAAAAAATGTCCCTAAATCCTAGGCCTGATCTCTAACTCGAAGATAAAACTGTGCCCACTGAATCCGCAATGCTTTTAATCTCTCGGGCTCCAATGGTATAGGGTCGTTAAAATACTGCATGATTAAATAAATCATATTAAGTTAATAATGTAATACAAATTTTAAATAAATCGATTTTCTTTGAAATAAACTTACCGCTTCCCAATTATTTCTAAAACTTCCTAAAATGATGGTGGACATCCAGTGCATGACATAGTAGCTGCACTCAGTAGTTCCTTTTTGTCTATTACACTAAATACATAATGAAATTTGGATATTAATTAAACAACTAGTGTACAGACACATAAAGAAATATATATAACTGGAAGTTTTATGTAAATGACGTACCTTGACGACAATCCACCTAGCAGGAGCCTTTGATTTAGGTTGTGGAGCATCATCAAGACCCTTGATAGCACTGTTCCATATGAGTAACAATTAAAAACTGGTGTTGTACGTTGAGGTATTACAATGCAAATGTATTGAAAAGAACACTAACCTATTAATAATCCCCTTAAGGTAGTTGTCTGGCCTGTTATGCAATGAACAAAACCAGACAACTAAGTGTTCCTTGGGCAGGATGACCACCATCTGCCAATGTCCGCTGCAGTGGAACCTAAAATGGGTTAGTACATTAGTAAACATTAATTAAATTTTGTTATTTTGTGACTTACCCATTTAGGTAGGCTCCAAGATACACATCGCGTTGTGAACTCTGCATCCAACTCTTTATGTAACTTTCAGATTCAAACTGCGATTGCCCAGACCTCTGAATGGACTGAGGCTCGAGGAATCCATAGATATCAGAATTCCCCGCTCGCATACATGTTTCAGTGAGATGCCTGTTTATGTTAAGTCAAAGTTAAATATTTATGAATTGAAAGCCATAACTTAGGTAAATAAAAGCCTTTTATATAAAGACTTACAGAATCCACAACTGTAACACTGATATGTTGAGACATTAACCACCGTGTGCGATTTCGGAGAGGTCTTCGTGCTTTA
This sequence comes from Glycine max, assembly GCF_000004515.6. NCBI lineage: Eukaryota > Viridiplantae > Streptophyta > Magnoliopsida > Fabales > Fabaceae > Glycine > Glycine max. The sequence goes on along the minus strand of NC_016091.4, from coordinate 21,781,148 downwards.
TGTACAGGGGGAAATCTGGATTAACGACCCCGAACACGGTGGCATCCCATCTAACCTGATAAGGCCTCAAGAAAAGCTCTGAGATGGTCAATGTCATCAGATAAAGCGGATCATCGACCTTCGGATCAGGCTTCGGAGGTGGTTTTGGCGGAGACACAGCTACCTATTGATGAAACAAAGTTAAATAGCCAAATTTAAGGCACGCTTAATGAATTAATTTAAAAAGAAGAAACATATAGTAAGGACAATAAGTACCTGGTGTGATAAAGACTTGATCAGATGTGTCGGCCAAGCAAGGAAGGTGTGAAGTGCCTGCCCCACTAAGGAAACCTCAGCAGTGGGTACAGGAACTGGAGCATCTGCATCTTTAACCTCATCCACACTCACCTTTACTTGGCCAGGCAACAAAGGAGTGCTATGAACAAGAGTTGATCCCTCGTAAACTCTCCCCACGGCAACCAGGCGGGCAGGATCTGCTTCTATGTACAAGCCGCACCTGTCAGAGTCACCTGTCTCAGGATCGTTTCCTGAGGGATCAACACAACTCCCCTTTGTGCTCACCCGAGGACCGGAGGGACCAGGACCAACCAGAGGCTCAGGAGGTGCCTGAGACTGCATCTGTGACTGAAGGATATTTGCAGCTAATGAACAAGTTTCTTAACTATTTGTCCTTAAGATTTTACTGTTTTTTTTCTTATATGTAAATATAAATAATATAAGGCTATTCCATAGGGACATGGTCATTTTTACCCCTAACAATCTTAGAAGTAAATATAGACCATGTTTTTACGGAATACCCTTATACCATTTATATTTACATATTAGCAAAAACAAATAGTAAAATCTTAAGGACAAATAGTTAAGAAACTTGTTCATTAGCTACAAATATCCTTCCCTCCTCAAGTGCAAACTTCTTGCGTAGCCACTCTTGGTACTCAAAAAATCCCAAAAACAAATCCCTCTTATTACTAGCTATTTTGAATTCTTTAGTTCCTGAATATACAACCTTCAAATTGTTGCTCGTTCCCCTCTTTGAGAATGAGGAGGATCTTCATAGGACTTCATCCAGCTGATGTTTGTCGGCAGTTTCATCATCCACCACCCTTTTCTTCTGTGCCTTCTCACGTTCATTGTTGTTAAACCCATATTTATGCCTTCTTCCCTTCATGTCTTGTTTGATCACAACTTTAGCTGAATCTCCCATCTTCAACATAGTTGAATCTCCTGTCTTATTGTCCAATGCCACATTTTGATGGC
>NC_016091.4:21768967-21774793 GCF_000004515.6 Glycine max | reverse complement strand
ATGTGTGGCTGTGTGTGTTTGTTTTTGTGTGTGTGTGTTTCTGTGTGTGTGTGTTTCTGTGTGTATGTGTTTCTGTGTGTGTGTGTGTGTTTCTGTGTGTGTGTGTGTGTTGAAGAACCTGCCCCAAGACACAGCAGACACTTGTGCATACAGGATGCTGCTGCTGCTGCTGCATACAGGATGTTGTTGCTGCTGTCCTTTGCATACAGGACAGCAGACACTTGTATTGAAGAACCAAGCCAATTCATATTGTTGTTGAGGTTATACGAACCGGCTCTCCACGCAATCGAGAGAATGTTGCTGTTGTCTTGTGGTCACTATGCACCAGAGATCCACTGCAATTAAAACTAACGAAAGAACATGGTGCAGAAGCAGCACTGCAGGAGTTGTCAGAAAATGGAACTGATAGAGCTAAGATAAAAGCTGGAAGCATATTGGAACTCTTGCAGCGAATGGAAGGGGTTGATAATCTGCAGAGTTCATAGTCTCAAAGTATGGAGGCTGGAGGGCATTGGAGGAAGGCATTAGAGAAAGCCAAGACTCTATTTGGTGGAGGGACCTGCTATCAAGTCAGCAGCAACAGCAGAACCAGGTAGTCAAAACGGAAAGAAATTGGAAGGTGGAAGGTGGGGAGAAGTTAATATTTTGGGAGGACCCTTGGACACAAAATGCTATACCATTAATGGACAAATAACCAAGGTTGTACCGAATTTCTGATCAACAGAAACAAATCATTATGAATATGGGGAATAACACCAACGGCGGATGGGAGTGGAAGCTATCTTGGAGGACGGCTCTTTTTGATAGTGAAATTCAAATGGCAGATAATTTCCTTGGAGAACTATCACAGCAGCAGATTCAGCCAAATAGGGAGGATAGGTGCAGCTGGAAGCATGATCAAACTGGATACTACTCAACAAAAAGCGGATATGACTTGATATGGGAAGCACAAATGGGAGCTAATCAGAATTTGGACTTTGTGGACATTTGGAAGCTCAAAATACCAAGTAAATCACTGGTTTTTGCTTGGAGGCTAATTAGGGACAAACTTCCAACTAGGATGAATCTTAGAAGGTGGCAGGTTGTGATAATTAAATGAGGTATAGTGCCCATTTTGTGGAGATGTAGAGGAGGAGCCTGCCCATTTAGAAATATGGAGACAGACTTTGGAACACATTTTAATCAGTGGTCCTCCAACCTAAAAGAAGTGTTTAGTAAATAGGCTGTAGAGGATTCACAATCTATGTATCAATTAGCTTGTTGTAAATGGTTCTGTTATAAAACAGCAACCAAATGCACATTTATATCTACCAATGTAATCTTAGTACCACTGGTAGTTTTCAATATATATAATATCTAATTTTGCTGAGCAAAAAAAAAGGGAATTTGCGGACAAGACAGCTGGAGAAAGGCTTTGCCCAGCCCTACAACTATTGGTCTAGTAATTTATCAACAACATTTTTTTATTAGGGTAGTAGTGCAGGGTTATTGTATTCTATTTAGATTGGCCACTAATTCGTAGGACCTATGCTTCTGCTAGTCTGCTGGTTTCTACCTTGTATATTTAGTACCTCTGGTACTCACAGTTATTAATACAAATTATAATTTTGCTAATAAAAAAAAGATAATACAAGAGAGAGAGAAGGGCAGTGGCAGTCACAACATATATATAGAGAAGGGCAGCAGATAAAATTACAAAAACATTCAACACTAACAATGAACAAGTTATGAGAGTTTAAATCATAGTAAATACTTCAAAGATATCAGTCCAATGAAACAAAGGTCATGTAGACAGGCATAGCATAAGTTACAAATATACCAGTAATGCATACAACAACAATTTCAAATTAGTTTTTGAATCAAAGATATAAATACCTGACTTTGAGGCTTCAAAGATATAATCAAAGCACTTCCGCAGCAACGCCAATTAGCAGTAGTAAATGATAGCCCTAAAAAAAACAATACAGAAATTAGCCACAGTGTATTTAAAGCCTTTTATCAACAATATGACTCTCACTTCATGGTGATAAATTGACTCTCAAAAGACATTATACTGAGAGTGTATTTAAAACCTTTTTCAGTCATTCTATCAAACAGCTCATTGATAATTTTTTAAGAATACATATCATATGAATGTAAATGACATACCTCTATCCCAAGTGGAAGTCACTCTTAAGAAATCTCTTCAAGTTCAATTGTGGGAGGCAGCTTATGCATATGAATCTATGTTGAGACAAAAGGCTAGAATTAAGTGGCTAAAAGAAGGGGACAACAACTCTACTTATTTTCACAGATTGATCAATCATAGAAGAAGAAAAAATGTTATTCCAGGTATTTTCATGGATGGTGTGTGGATTCAAGATAAATTACTCTAAAAGCCACTTTGGTTGTTTGGGTAAATCAGCAAGTTGGTGCAGGGAAGCTGCCCAATTCCTTAATTGCAGTACTTTGGAATTTCCTTTTACTTATCTTGGAATTCCAGTTGGGGTGTCCTCTAAGAGCTGGATCGTGTGGCAGCCTATTGTAAGGAAGTTTGAAGTCAAACTTGCAAAATGGAAGCAAAGAACTCTATCAATGGGGGGCAGAATCACTCTTATTAATTCTGTCCTCTCAGCCTTACCTATCTACCTTCTATCCTTCTTTAGGATCCCCAAAAAAGTGGTGCAAAAAATTGTCTCCATCCAGAGAAATTTTCTGTGGGGAAGTCACCAAGAGGCCAGCAAGATTCCTTGGGTGAAGTGGGACAAAGTTTGTCTTCCTAAGAACAAAGGGGGTCTAGGGATTAAAGACTTATCTTTATTTAATGCGTAGGACAGACCCTTGGGGGATGATTAAAGACTTATCTTTTGAAGCAGCAGTTGCATCAAATTGATATTTCAGCCCAGGACAGACCCTTGGGGGATGATGAAGTGCAGACCATGAAGTCCATTCAGTAGGAATTGTGGGAGATTTCTTTTGCTCATGAATCAATCTTGAGACAAAAATCAAGGATCAGATGGCTCAGGGAAGGTGATAATAACACGGCCTTTTTCCATAAATCTATCAACTTCAGAAGACACTACAATGCAATTCAAGGTATGTTCATTGAAGGCACATGGGTTCAGAACCCAAAATTGATTAAGGATCAAGTTGTAAGCTTCTTTTCTGCCAGATTCTTGAGGGAGGAGTTGATTGCCCCATTTTCAGATCTTGATCTTAGGGAGGCTGTGTGGAGTTGCAGTGGAGATAAATGTCCTGGGCCGGATGGCTTCAATTTTAACTTCATCAAAGAGTTTTGGGAGATTTTCAAACTAGATTTCAGGAGGTTTGTAGATGAGTTTCATGTCAATGGAAGATTTCCTAAGGGTAGTAATGCATCCTTCTTGGCTTTAATTCCTAAAATCAATCACCCATAGTCTTTTGATGACTATAGGCCCATCTCCCTCATTTGTTGTATGTATAAGATCATTGCTAAATTACTGGCCAATAGGTTAAGAAAATTATTGCCTGGAGTCATTGATAAGAGACAAACAGCTTTCATAAAGGATAGACACATCCTTCATGGAACTTTGATTCTCAATTAAGCAATAGAGGAAGCGAAAAGAAGTAAAAAACCAGATTTGGTGTTTAAGGTGGACTTTGCAAAGGCTTATGACTCTGTTTCATGGAACTTTCTGGATTATATGATGGTCAGAATGGGGTTCTGTCCTATATGGAGGAAATGGATCAATGCTTGCAATCAATCAGCTTCTATATCCATTCTGATAAATGGCAGCCCCTCAAATGAATTTGCCCCCACTAGAGGTTTGAGGCAAGGGGACCCCTTAGCCCCTTTTCTTTTCAATATTGTGGCTAAAGGCTTGACTGGCATGATGAGGACAGCTCTATCCAAAGGTCTGTACAGCAGTTATTTAGTAGGAAAGCAGAAGGTGCCAGTAAACATTCTGCAATATGCAGATGATACTGTCTTTGTGGGAGAAGCTTCATGGGATAATGTGTTTGTCATGAAGGCAATGCTTAGAGGCTTTGAAATGGTATCTGGGTTGAAGATTAATTTTTCCAAGAGCAGTGTGGGGATTTTTGGTGCTGATACCAATTGGGTTCTTGATGCAGCTCACTTTCTCAAGTGCAGGCAGATGGAGATTCCCTTTCAGTTCTTGGGGATTCCTCTAGGGGCTAAGTCTTCTAGCTGCTTGGTGTGGAAACCTTTGATTAAAAAATTTGAATCAAAGCTGTCTAAGTGGAAGCAGAGAGCTCTATCAATGGCAGCGAAGGTCACATTGATAAATTCAGTGTTAACTGCTCTACCAATTTTTTTAGAATTCCTCAAAAAGTAGCTCATAAAGTGAGATCCTTACAAAGGAATTTTCTGTGGGGGGGCTCTCAAGACCTCACCAAAATCGCCTGGGTGAAATGGAAAGATATCTGCCTTCCAAAGGAGTTGGGGGTCTTGGGATTAAGGATATCTCTAGTTTTAATGCTGCCTTGTTGGGTAGATGGTTATGGGCTTTAGCCTCTACTCAAGATCAGCTGTGGGCTAGAATTCTTATCTCAAAATATGGTGGCTGGGCAGATCTTAACAATGGCAGTGATACACCTTGGCACTCTCATTGGTGGAAGGATATTCGAAAAGTAAGTAAGCAACCTGAATTTAGCCCTATTCATCAGCATCTGGTTTGGAAGGTAGGGGATGGAAGCATAGTCAAATTCTGGAAGGATAAATGGCTTGGGGTTGATTCAAACCTTGAGCAGCAGTTTAATCAGCTGTTTCTCATCAGTAAACAACAGACCAGTTCTATCTCCAATATGGGTATCATGTCTCATGGTCATTGGTGCTGGGATTTAAAATTGAGAAGAAACTTATTTGATCATGAACAGGGTGCAGCTGTGGTTTTTATGGAAATCATTAGTAACGTTCACATTCAACCTCAAATGAAGGACACCTTGAGATGGACAGCTGAACCTTCAGGTTTATACTCAACTAGGTTAGCTTATAGATTGATAATCACTGCTAACAGCAATCATCCTCAGGCCAATATATACAAGACAATTTGGAGGCTTAACATCCCTTCAAGAGCTGCGATTTTCGCTTGGAGACTTATCAAAAATAGATTACCCACTAGACATAATCTCCTAAGAAGAAATGTCCCCATTCAAGAGCAGCATTGCCCCTTATGTGGATCTCATCAAGAGGAAGCTGGGCATCTATATTTTCACTATAAATTGACTAATGGTCTTTGGTGGGAATCAATGAGGTGGAAGCGAGTGGTTGGACCCCTAGCAGCTTTTCCAACAGCTCATTACACTCAATTCTGTGATGGCTTTGGTGCTGGGAAGAATCAAAACAGATGGCACAGATGGTGGATTGCTTTAACAAGCTCAATATGGAAGAATAGGAATCTCCTCATATTCCAAGGCAAAAGATTTGAAACACCAAAAGTCATGGAGGATGCTTTATTCCTTTTATGGTCATGGTTGAAGTCTAGGGTTATCCAAGAGCTGGAAGAAATAAGAATCAGACCTACACTTGGTGACCAGTGGGTGTGGGAAGCTGACCCATCTGGTCAGTACTCAGCTAAGAGTGCATACAATGTAATTAGACAGCATGTACCTGTGGAGGGTCAGGGGGAAGAGTTTAAGGAACTATGGAAGCTCAAGGTTCCCTCTAAAGCAGTTGTGTTTGTTTGGAGATTGCTTATGGATAGGCTACCGACTAGAGAAAACCTGAGGAAGAAGCAAATTGACATGCAGGATTACTCATGGCTAACAATCAAGACCAGCCTTGGTCTAGAATTTTAATCTCTAAGTATGGTGGGTGGAAGGAGTTGATTTGTGGTGGAAAGAGGA